>NC_060269.1:95012880-95189141 GCF_021613505.1 Equus quagga
TTCCCTGTCAGCTGCTTCAAGTCTTAGGTCAGCTGAAGAGAGCCCCCTCATGCAAGGTCACGCCTCCTCCCAGGATGGCTGGCATCCAATGACTTAGCAACCTGACAGAATGAAAGCCCAGACCTCTTATCCCAACTCAGGATAGCTCTCAAGGGTCAATCCCGACTTACAACTCCCCACAGGGGAGGCTGAGGCTTCTGTCAGATCTGCATTGCAGCTCAACTTCCCCCTCTGCTAAACCATGTTCCCTACTTCCCTTTCACAGGTGTTGATCCCAGGAAAACTCCCCAATTAAGCTTCCTGATTTTCATCTCCATCAGAAGGTTTGCTTCCTGGAAACTCATCTTATCACAGTTTATAAACACGTGATTTATTCATCCATTAAATAAATATGCTGGTCTCACATGCTCTTAGGTGGAATACAAATAAAGTGAAGCCAGAGGCCAGGCAAATAAATCTCCACTGGTAGAACTCTGTCTCCAGAACTTCTATTCATTCTGTCACTAGAAGAGGATTTACTGACCGCTCCCCAGAGAAGGGTCGTGAACACATGCCCAAGAGTTTAAAACTACTCTAAGAAAGAGGAACATGAAACCTACATAAATAGAGCCTACGGCCAATGTCTGCAGCTTCCTGAGAATGAAGTGTATCATGATTTGAAACGTTCAACTCTACAAACCTTGGCTATTTTGGAAGATTCTTCCTAACTTTTACAAATTCCCACATCACTATCTTCCAAAAGATCTTATTCAGGCCTTAAGAAGAGAGCAAGGACTCCACAAGAATTCTTGACAAAGGCCAGCCTACAAGCCAAGAGTGGTCACATTCCTAGGACAGGCATGTACAGGCAGTATTACTTGAAAGAATAGAGACCAAAGAACCTTACATGCCACCTGTGCTTTGTCTTCCTATAACCGCAAAAGTCATTGATGAACCATGTTGAAGCCATGCCTATATTCCCTCAAACGTCTTTCACTTTTCTCTGAATTCCCTCAACCCTGGCTCTCATGTGTCTTCAAAGGCCAGGACCTGCAAATCTTTGGAGCACAGCCCTTGGATCATTCCACTTGCTTCGCCCACACCCAAAGAGCAAGACATGATCAAGACTCCACACTTCTCCTCCTCCAAACAAGGGCAGCCAGTACTGATGACTGGCAGATACATGAGCATGAAAGCCCAGCTCACAACTAACTTGTCATCTAGCGCTCCCCTGGGAGATCTAGATGGAGAACACAGTCCACAGGATTTTGCCAGAGATCACAACCTTGCTTGGCTTCTTGCCAAGCCCTGTCCTGCCTCCCTACTGCTAAACTGGTTTCTCCTGCGAATGTTTCCTTAATTACTTTCACATAAGTCTCTCATGGTCTGTTTCCAGGGATCCAAATGAAACATACTCAGTCTCATTTCAAAGTCCTGACAACTCATGGTACTTCCACTGTTGTGGATCTGCTTCTTGATTTAACAGTGTTTGGAAGGAAGAGACCGGCGGGGAGTTTTCCCCTTCCTAGCTCCAGGGAAACCCTCTATCAGAGGCTGTCACCTTTCAACCCACATCTCCTTAGACCCCTCTCCCATGTTTGGCACAATGGCTCCTGGTGATTTGACTGCTAACACTCAGGGCCTGTGCCTTTTGGGGAGGACTTCTCAAAGAACTCAAAGAACCTGGGAATTTAGGCCCCCATAGTGGAAGGCTTTAGCCAATGAGGCATGGGGTGAAAGGGAGTAAAAATGGTTCCCTTTCTCTCGATTGAGACAACAAGGTACAGTGTATACTGTTTCTAGAGGGCCTTTGCCATAAAGACTTTGGTTTACCATCCAGAGGACTCTACCTGAGAGCACATCTTGTTTTGCCTCCTCTTGCCCATCCTACTTCTCTACTACCCTATGGAATTTTACTTGGTTTAAGTCCTAATCACTCACAAATTCTCACCTTACAGTCTGCTTCTAGAGATCCCAACCTAATACACACTCCAGACTCCTGCCTAGCCCCAACCCAGCTAAGTCTTTCTGAACCTGAAACATCAAAACCTGGTTCTGCCGGGTCCACAAACCCTGGGCCCAGCAAGCCATGAATATGCCCATCCCTGTGATTTCCTGGAGAACCACTTCCTGAAGAAGGAAGTGAAAGGCCTTATGATGAGTGACCTCCGACCACACAGTGCAGACAAGATGAGCCCCAGGTTAGCTGGAAGGTACCTATCTGAGAAGCTCAACCTCAACTGGGGCCACCTGAACTCAGAAGACTTCAATACAGTCTTCCCTGTCTTTGGCTGACTGTTATCCAGGATCCTGGGGCTTTTTCACGTTTTCACTGGGGATATGTTTCAACTGGTTTCAAATCAACCTTAAATATCCCCAATATCATATATCCATCAATTTCCTCTAAGCTGAAGAAATAGTCATTATTTATTATTTTATCCCCCAAGAACAACAGGACTGTATTCACAACCGAGTTAGAAGTATGGCTCCAGTCACCGTTACACCCTGTGATCCGATTGGTGATGAGGTGTCTCCTGTCCCCATAATTCAGACTTTGCGGGATTAGTGGTTCTGATCCCTGGGAGAGGGAAACTTCCACCAGGAGATATAGAATGTATTCCAGAGGACCTAAAGCAACAGTTGGTCATGGTAGGCCCACCTCATGCCATTAGGCCAGCAGGTAGAGGGAGAAGTTACCGACAGGGCAGGGGTCATTGGTTCTGAGCATTATGAAGAAATAGGTCCTGCTACAAAATGGGGCCATGTGTCTAGACTTGTGAGGTTGACTGGGTACCTCTTAGTGACACTGGGTGATGACAACTACAGTTATTGCAGCAACCATCACCTGACTAGAGCAAGGTAACCAGGTGCTCAGACCCTTTATGGATAAGTGACATCTGGGTCCCCCATGAGTAAATCAGCAGAGGTACAGGCAGAGGATGAAGGGGAATCTGGAATGCATATGTAAAGAGGGAGATGAATATCTATTACACTCCAGAGACTCACTGCAGCTGGGTGGACAGTAGCTTGTCACACGAATCACTTGATTGTAAGTTGCTTTGTAAATGTTGATTCTTCAAGATAGTGAAGAGTCAAGACAAGACAACTGAACTCAATTTGGGGCACAAGGGAATCCAAATGCTGAGACTAGCTCCTCTTGCTTATTTGCTGAGGCCATCCAGAGGAAACCTTCAGACAAGTGCACATACCAATAGTTTCCTGTGTCTCTCTGACCCTGTTTTTCCTGCCACGGGTCCATGCTTACCCCTGTGTACAGGGCAGGCCAAGAGTCCTGGAGTGAGTGCCCCAGTAAGGGAAGGAGTGGGTATCACACCCTTTGGGAGTCTAGTGAGATTATTCCTCAGAATTGTGCCAGAAGGTCCTCAGCCACCTTGGCCCACAAGCCCACAGTGGTCACCTACTCACTAATGTATTTTACCTGCCTTCCCTGCCTCACTTTCCTAACTCCCTCACTGTGCTGCCGGGGATCAACTTCCCAGTAATTTATTTGCATCCAAACCCTTGTCTCAGGGTTGCTTTTTGGAGAACCCAAACCACACAGGAGTGAATCTCAATTGATTTTACTTAAAACTTTTTTTCAAGTCACATATACCTCACAAATAACTGACATATTTAACTAGGGCTCAAGGGTATAGGACAGTTTAGTAGATATATCAGGATATTAAATTTTTTTCTACCCTCATGTAAGAAGCATTTAGGCATGCTAGATGTGACCTGTCTGCTTTTTGCCTCTCATATCTAAGTGATTTGTCTGTCAGCCTCATTAAATGAAGGACAACTTATTTTATTTTATTTTTGAGGAAGATTAGCCCTGAGCTAACTACTGCCAATCCTCCTCTTTTTTTTTTTTTCCTGAGGAAGGCTGGCCCTGAGCTAACATCCATGCCCATCTTCCTCTACTTTATATGTGGGATGCCTACCACAGCATGGCGTGCCAAGCAGTGCCATGTCTGCACCTGGGATCCGAACCAGTGAACCCCACGCCACCGAGAAGCAGAACATGTGAACTTAACCACTGCACCACTGGGCAGGCCCCAAGAAGGGCAATTTAAACACTGAAGCTCGAAAAGACAAATTTGATGTAAGGAGAGAAACCACTCAGAATCCACAAAGACATGAAGGCTGAAGTACACAAACCTAAGGAGACAAACATGGTCAGGGCACTGGGCAAGAATCTAAGCACCTGACCTTAAGTCCTATTGTTCTGTGTCTAGACCCCAGTAGTAGAAAGTACCAAGTCTAATAGCTCCTCATGTTGCAACCAGACATGAGAAGAGGTAGTCAGCTTATGGAAACCCCAGGAAGAGCTCACAGGTCAAAGTAA
Organism: Equus quagga; assembly: GCF_021613505.1. Lineage (NCBI taxonomy): Eukaryota > Metazoa > Chordata > Mammalia > Perissodactyla > Equidae > Equus > Equus quagga. The sequence continues at coordinate 95,017,205 of NC_060269.1, forward strand.
AGGAAGATCAGAAGAAAACCATGACAGTTTTTCAAAAGTAACCACAACCCACGGGTTCTCAGATCTATCCCTTTCAGTCTCCATTGTCAATGAGCACCCAGTGCCTTTAGAGTTCATGTCTATTGAGGTGTGAGTGCCCAGCGTATATCCTATGGGCAGCGTCAACATAGTGGACCACACTGAATGACTCCTTTCCTTTCATGAGCACCTGTCTCTTTCCAGGCAGAGATTGCTCCCCATTCCCACTACATACACAGAATAATGGCCCCCAAAGATGTCTCTATCCTAACTCCCAGAAGCTGTGAATACATTAGATTACATGCCAAGAGGGGATTAAGATTGCAAATGGAATTAAGATTGCTAAGCAACTGACCATAGAAAAGGGAGATTATCTTGGATGATCCCAGTTGGATGGTGTAATCATGTGAGTCTAGAGATGTGGAAGATGGAGGCAAAGTCAGAGCGACAGGATGTAAGACAGAATCGTCATTGCTGGTTTTGAAGATGGAGGGACCCATGAGCCAAGGAATGCAGGTAGCCATAGCAGCTGGAGAAGTCAAGAAAACAAATTGAATCTCCCACCTAAATCCTCCAGAAAAGAATGCAGCCCTGCCAACACCTTCATTTTAGCACAGTGAAACTCATTTCATACTCAAGGTATAATGCATAAAAGTGTCAGTGGTATGATTCACCTTTGTGAAAATTTAAGTACATTCACAGAATATCTGGAAGGAAAAAAATGATTTCTTGTAGGGATGGGAATTGAGTTGCTTAGGGAAAGGATAGGGAAAGACTAAATTTTTTTCAGTAAGTAACTTGTCCATGATGAATATAATAAAATTCAAATGATACATGAAAGCACCCAGCAAGAATTAAGAGATCAAAGCAAGCTGGTTTAGAAAAATGTATGTTACAGACTGAGGTCCAACAACCCTAATATGAAAAATCTTACAAATACTTAAAAGATAAGGAGTCAAAGGCCTAGCATGGGTAATTTTTAACAAGTACCCAGCATATAAAAATGTATTCAGTTCTCAAGTAAGCAGAAATATGCTCTTGTATTTCAAAGTGAAGGATGGCAAAGATTTGAGAATGATACGTATTCTGGATAGGTTCCAGGAAGATATGCATCCCTATTTTGAATGCAATTATAAGAGAAGAATTAGAAGAGAAGTTTGGAAAGTGTGTTTACATTTTGACCCTTCCTCTCTAATTACTTCAACTCTTCTCCAACATACAATGGAAGCCAGATACAGTCTCTCAGAGACAAACACAAGGACGTCCACTCAAATGCTGTACATTCACACCACTCACTATGCTGCTATTGTGGTGACAAAGTCCCTCAATCCCAGAGAACTATTTCAGCAAACAAGAGGACTTAGCGACATTAAGGAGTTGCGTAGGTTTTCCTAAGGAAGAGAATCAAGTACTGGCAAATTAACCAATAGTTCAGTTAGGTTTCTCTCTCATTTGATCAAGGGCTGTACAGAGAATCTCTCGTCCTACAGAAGACACTGTCAAATTCTGTTGATTATGCTTCCTAAACATTCCTCTAACTGGTTTATCTCATCCATTCCCAATCCTGTCACCCTGTTCCAAGCTATCACTTATTCCCACCAGCCTCGAACAGTCAAATTAATTCTCTGGCCTGAAAGCCTAATGATTTTAATTTTCTAGGAATTGAAAAAATAATTTTTTAAAGGAAGTCTGATGTAATCACACACATCTTCACATCACCGCACTACACTTAAAATTCTTTAACAGTTTCTCCATTACATCTAAGAGTGTCTGAAGCCAGGTACTGGGGAGTCACTGTAATATTCAATGCGAACATGATTGTGCTTCAACCTTGTTCCCAACATAGACATATATGAAAAGAAGATAATATTGTTAATCTGCTGTTTTCTTGTTTAACCTGAGGGGGGACTCAAGGGTCACAAGGATTTATGAGCTTGTTTTACCAGAAGAAAAAGAACGTCTTTTAAGTTACCACCACTAGATAACCAGCCCCCAGCTGTCATTGAGGCCTGAAAGACTGGTTGCCCAAGGGCTGACCTGGAGTGAAAGAAATGTAGACTTTCCCTTTATTCCTCCAAAACTCCTCCTCCTGAATAAGAGGCTATCAGAAAATGGACTATGCAATTTTTTATACAAACCACGTGGTAACCATAAACAAATAATTAGAACAGAGACACAAATTATAAATAAGGAGAAAACTAAGAAAACCAGCATAGAAAACTACCTAACTGAATTGATAGTCTGATATACATGAGATGAGAAAGAAAAGGCAGGAGCACCAGAAAACAAGTGATAAAATGGCAGCTTTAAGGCCCTCATGCATCAATAATCACTCTAAATGTATATGGATTGAATTCTCCAATCAAGAAACAGAGTGGCAGGATGGGTTAAAAGACAAGACCCAACAATATGCTGCCCCCAGGAAACACATCTCAGGCCCAAAGCACAGACTTAGAGGGAAGGGATGGAAGACAATACTTCAAGCTAATGGTGAACAAAAGAAAGCAGGCATTGCTGTACTTATATCAAAATAGACTTCAAGATAAAATAGGTGATGAGAGACAAAGAGGGGCAGTATATAATTATAAAAGGGACATTCCACCAAGAAGACATAACACTTGTAAACATATATGCACCCAACACAGGAGCACCAAAGTACATAAAACAACTATTAACAAATCTAAAGGGAGATATTAACAACAATATAATAATAGCAGGGGACCTCAATACCCCACTTACACCAATGGATAGATCATCCAGACAGAAAGTCAACAAGGATATTGTAGAATTAAATGAAAAACTAGACCAGATGGACTTAATAGACATATATAGAACACTCCATCCAGAAACATCAGGTTACACATTCTTCTAGATGTGTGCATGGAACATTCTCAAGGATAGACCATGTGTTGGGAAACAAAGCAAGCCTCAATAATTTAAGAGGATTAAAATAATATCAAGCATCTTTTCTGACCATAATGCTATGAAACTATAAATCAATTACAAGAAAAAGCTGGGAAAGGGGCCAAGATGTGGAGATTAAACAACATGCTACTGAACAACCAATGGATCATTGAAGAAATCAAATATTATCTGGAAACAAATGAAAATGAAAATACAACATACCAACTCATTTGGGATGCAGCAAAAGCAATCCTAAGAGGGAAATTCATTGCAATACAGGTTCACCTCAACAAACAAGAAAAATCTCAAATAAGCAATCTCAAACTACACCTAACAGAATTATATAAAGGAATGAGCAAAGCCCAAAGTCAGTATAAGGAGGGATATAATAAAAATTAGAGAAGAAATAAATGAAATTGAAGCAAAAAAGACAGTAGAAAGGATCAATGAAACAAAGAGCTTGTTCTTCAAGAAGATAAATAAAATTGACAAACCCTTAGCCAGGCTCACTAAGAAAAAAAAGGAGAGAAGTCTCAAATAAATAAAATTATAATGAAAGAAGAGAAATCACAACGGATACCACGGAAATACAAAAGATTATAAGAGAATACTATGAAAAACTATAGGCCAACAAATTAGACAAGCTAGAAGAAATGGATAAATTCTTAGACTCTTACAACCTCCCAAAACTGAATCAAGAATTAGAAAATCTGAATAGACCAATCACAAGTAAGAAATTGAAATGGTAATCAAAAGCCTCCCAAAAAACAAAAGTCTAGGACCAGATGGCTTCTCTGGAGAATTCTACCAAACATTCTGAAGAAGATTTAATAGCTATCCTTCTCAAACTGTCCCAGAAAATTGAGGAAAATGGAGCACTTCCTAACATATCCTACAAGGCCAACATCACCCTGATACCAAAGCCAGACAAGGAAAACACAAAGAAGGAAAATCACAGGCCAGTATCACTGGTGAACATAGATCCAAATATCCTCAACAAAATATTGACAAACCAAATACAGCAATACATTAAAAAGATCATACACTATGATCAAGTGGGATTTATAAGAGGGACACAGGGACGGTTCAACATCTGCGAATCAATGTGATACATCACATTAACAAAATGAGGAACAAAAACCACATGATCATCTCAATAGACACAGAGAAAGCATTCAACAAGGGCCAACAGCCATGTATGATAAAAAAACTCTCATTAAAATGGGTATAGAAGGAATGCACCTCCACATAATGAAGGCCATATATGACAAACCCACAGCCAACATCATACTCAATGGGGAAAAACTGAAAGCCGTACCTCTGAAAACAGGAGCAAGACAAGGGCGCCCACTCTCACCACTCTTATTCAACACAGTACTGAAGGTTTGGGCCACAGCAATTAGGCAAGAAAAAGAAATAAAAGGAATCCAAATAGGCAATGAAGTGAAACCCTCGCTGTTTGCAGACGACATGATTTTACGTATAGAAAACCCTAAAAAAAAATCCATCAGAAAGCTATTAGAAATAATCAACAATTACAGCAAAGTTGCAGGGTACAAAATCAACTTACATAAATCAGTTGCCTCTCTATACTCTAATAACAAACTAGGAGAACTTAAGAATACAATCCCATTCACAATCTCAACAAAAAGAATATCATGGAATAAACTTAACCAAGGAAGTGAAAGACCTATACAACGAAAACTACAAGATTTTACTGAAAGAAATTGATGACAACATAAAGAAATGGAAAGACATTCCATGCCCATGGATTGGAAAAATAAACATAGTTAAAATGTCCAAACTACTCAAAGCAATCTACAGATTCAATGAAATCCCAATCAGAATCCCAATGACATTCTTCACAGAAACAGAGCAAAGAATCCTAAAATTCATAGGGGGCAACCAAAGACCCCGAATTGCTAAAACAACCCTGAGACAAAAGAACAAAGCTGGAGGCATCACAATCCCTGACTTCAAAATGTACTACAAAGCTATAGTAATCAAAACAGCATACCACTGGTACAAAAACAGACACACAGATCAATGGAACAGAATTGAAAGCCGGTAACTAAAACCACACATCTATGGACAGCTATTCTTTGACAAAGGAGCCAAGAACATACAATGGAGAAAGAAACGTCTCTTCAATAAATGGTGTTGGGAAAACTGGGCAGCCACATGCAAAAGAATGAAAGTAGATCATTCTCTTATGCCATACACAAAAATAAACTCAAAATGGATCAAAGACCTGAAACCATAAAACTGCTAGAAGAAAATATAGGCAATATACTCTTTGACATAGGTCTTAAAAGGATCTTTTTGGACACAATGTCTTCTCAGACAAGGGAAACAAAGAAAAAATAAAGAAGTGGGACTTCAGACTAAAGAGCTTCTACAAGGCAAGGGAAACCAGGATTGAAATGAAAAGACAACCCAGCAACTGGGAAAAAATATTTGCAAATCAAGGGTTAATCTCCATAATATATAAAGAACCACACAACTCAACAACAACAAAATTTTAAAACCTGATCAAAAAAATGGACATAGGATATGAACAGACATTTCTCCAAAGAAGATATACAGATGGACAATAGGCACATGAAAAGATTCTCAACATCACTGATGAGGGAAATGCAAATCAAAACTAAGATAGGTTCCGGCCCAGTGGCACAGCAGTTAAGTTTACACATCCTGCTTCAGCAGCCTGGGGTTCGCCAGTTCAGATCCCAGGTGTGGACCTATATACCACCTGTCAAGACACACTGTGTCAGGCATCTCACATATAAATTAAAGGAAGATGGGCACAAATGTTAGCTCAGGGCCAGTCTGCCTCAGCAAAAAGAGGAGGATTAGCAGAAGATTAGCTCAGGGCTAATCTTCCTCGAAAAAAAAACTACACTAAGATATCACCTTACACCTGTTAGAATGGCTAGAATAACCAAGATGAAAAAATAGCAAATGTTGGAGAGGTTGTGGAGAAAAGGGAACCCTCATACACTGCTGTGGGAATGCAAACTGGTTCAGCCACTATGGAAAACAGTATGGAGATTTCTCAAAAAACTAAAAATAGAACTATCACATGACCCAGCTATCTCACTACTGTGCATCTATCCAAAGAACTTGAAATCAGCAATTCAAAGAGACTTATGCACCCCTATGTTCATGGCAGCAATATTCACAATAGCCAAGACGTGGAAGCAACCTAAGTACCCATGGACTGATGATTGGATAAAGAAGATGTAGCATATATACGGTGTGTATACATATATATATATATATATATACACACACACACACGGTATACATATGGTGTATATAGATATATGTTATACACACACACACACACTGGAATACTACTCAGCTATAAAAAATGACAAAACTGTCCCATTTGCAACAATATAGATGGACCTTGAGGGTGTTATATCAAGTGAAATAAACTAGATAGAGAAAGACAAACACTGTATGATATCACTCATATGTAGAAGATAAACCAACACATGAACAAAGAACTATTTAGTGGTTACCAGGGGAGAAGGGGGTGTGGGATGGGCTCAAAGGGTGAAGGGGTGCACCTATAAGGTGAGTGACAAATAATAATGTACAACTGAAATTTCACATCGTTGTAAACTATCATAACTTCAAAAAAAAAAAACTTCTCCTCCAAAGCCCCTTAGCTCTATAAAGACCTCCTGATTTCTTCTTTCATTAAAGTGGATTTGAGAACCTATCCTCTCACCTTGTCATTTTGGCCAATTAGAATAAACCTTTCTCCTTCTCCAAGCACTGGTGTCTCCGTGATTGGCTTATTGCACACTGGGCACATAAACTTGAGATTAAGACGTTCTGTATCAATTTTGGCGAGCCAGCCAGAAATCTTGTGCCCATGGCTGGACAGCCCCAGTGAGGGTTCAAGCAGTCTGTGGTCCCCAGCAGCTACCTGGGCGTCTTTGCCCAGGGGACTTCCCCTGCCATTCCCCGCATTCCCGCCAGTGTTGGCCACCCTCAGCACAACACTTGCTTGAAGAGGAGAAATGCATTGGACCTCAGTCTACTTGCGATTTTGCAGTTGCCAGGTGAGTCGCCACAACACGTGAGGTCATGAATTCTCTCTTTCTCCATTTGCATTTTGTATGATTGGAAAAGAAGGGCCCTCGTTTGGGAGAATTCTAGGGGATTGTTGGGCTTCACTTTCTGTTTTTGTCCGGGAGGAGTTGGATTTTCTCTTTGTGTGTGTGCATTTTTCTTGTGTCAGCTATGGGGAACACTAATTTGATCCCTGAATGCAGTCCCCTGCGATGCACACTCCAAAACTGGACCGCTTTTAGTCATGAGCCTATGAAACACAACATGATTTTCCTTTGTAATGTTGCCTGGCCATAGTAGTCCTTAGGCTCTGGAGGAAAGCGGCCTGCTAATGAATCTCTAAGTCTCGTTAGCCTCTTTGTAGTTGGAGTCATTCTGTAACAGCGAAGGGAGATAGGGTGAAATCCTGAATATGCAGGCTTTCATGCTATTGCACCAAAATGAGTTGGCACAAAAGAGGTGCAATCTGATGGTGCAAAGGGCTGAGGAGCCCAATCCAGTTCTGCCAGATTCCAAGGGCATAGTAGAGGATGATGAAATTTTGATCAATACTTTAAATCCTCCCACACCACCCCCAGCTCCCCTGCCGGCTCCTTTGCTACCTCCTTTTCAGCCAGCACCCCCTCCACTGGTTCCCACTCCACAACCAGTGGACCCTTCACCCATGGCAACTTCTGGCCCACTGCCATATGGGGGACAGTTCACAGAAGCCATACAACCCCCAGTTGTTGAGGGAAGCCTAGATACAGTCTCTCCTTCCCATAGCCAGCAGGGTATGAAATTCAGCCAGGGAACAGGGGCTCCTTAAGCAGGGCACTTTCTGCTCTACCAGTTCCCAGCTGGAGGACTGAATGCTAACAGCTGACTGGCAGGCATGATATGAGTGCATTCCCCTTTTCTGCTTTGGATCTTTTTAATTGGAAGAACAATATTCCATGCTATAGGGAGGACTTCAATCATATGACTGAGTTTTTCTACTCCATCTTTTTTACATACCATCCCACTTGGGCTGATATCCAAGCCTTAATGAATATTTTACTCACAACTGATGGATGCCATATGGTTATTGAAAAGATGTGGGAGGAAGCCCATTGGCTCCATCTCCAGGATAGGAACAATCAGCCTGATTCCACCAAGGCCATCCCCACAGTTGAACCAAATTGGGATATAAAGGAGAGGGAAATGCCCCACCTAGAACACTATAGTAATTGTATTCTGGAAGGATTAGGAAAAGCAGTCCCACACCTTAAAAGTTTAAACAAAGTTCAGCAAAAACTTCAGGAGGATCCTTCCCAGAACAGGTACATCAGGCATATAAGAAATATACAACAGGCACCAATCCTGAGGCCCCAGAGAACCAGAAAATGGTCAGCATGACCTTCATCAGTGACAGTGCCCCAGATATCAGGAGGAAACTACGGAAGGTAGATGGGGTCCTTGGGCTGCCCATCTCCGCCTTGGTTGAGCTTGCTTTTAAGGTTTGCAACAGTAGATTATCAGGTCTAGGATGCAAAGGAATAATGGAAAAGGAAGCAGCATCTCTCTGCTGGCAGCAGTGCTTGATCGATGAGGCAATGGGAAGACAAAGAGAGGATCATATGAGGGACCAAGGTAGATAAGAGAATGCCCACCCCTGGGGAAAGATCAGTGTACATATTGCAAGGAAGAAGAACATTGGAAGAAGGATTGTCCCAAGTTGCAGAAGATGGCAAAAGAAGGTAAGACCCCCTTAACCCAGATGGTGGAAATAGAAAGGGGAGATAAGGATGTAGAATGAAGATGCCCAGGCACTCTGCTTAGACTGAAGCTACCTATTACATCCTCACAGGAGCTCCAGCTTCAAACGACAGTGGGGAAAAACTGACTTTCTCAACAATACAAGGGCTACCTACTCTGTTAACACACATTTCAAAGAGAAAGGCCCAAATTTGTAAAAAAAAAAAAAAAAAAAAGACTGTTAAATACTTGGGGTTTGACCTGTCAGAAGGACAGAGAAGCCGCTTCCAGGTAGGAGGGAAGCAATCACTTGATTTGCAACTCCCACTACCCACTGACAATTATGGGGATTTTAGGGATGGCAGATTTCTGTCAAATTTGGATACCCAACTTTGGACTGATTGTAAAACCTCTATGAGACCTTAAAGGGTGGAGACCTTGAGCCTCTGGGAATGTCAAGTACCTCCTAGTATTCGTCAGTACCTTCACAGGATGGTTTGAAGCTTTCCCTTCCAGAACTGAGAAGGCCACCAAAGTGACAAAAGCTTTGCTAAAGGAAATCATTCCCAGGTACAGACTGCAACTGTCAATCCAGAATGACAATGGAGCCACTTTTATCTCACAGATAAACTAGGAAATATCAAGAGCCTTGGGGATCACTTGGAAACTCCATGCTTCATGGTGGCCTCAGTTGATGGGAAAGTCTGAAAAGATAAACCACACGTTAAAGAGGACAATTGCCAAAATTTGTCAGGAAACTAATTTAACCTGGGACAAGGTGTTGCCCTCTGCCCTCTCGAGGATCCATGTAGCCCCATGAAGTAGGCTTCAGTTTAGCCCCTTTGAAATGATGTATAGAAGGCCATTCTCAGCTTTACCAAGAGGGGGAGATTGTATATAACAGAAGGAAATAGCTATCAGTCAGCACTTCATTTTTAAATGTAATTCTAACTTCTGTTCATGAGTTTGCCTCTAACAGGTCCCCGTTCCCATCAAATCTTCCACTCTACCACATCAAGGTAGGTGCCCAGGTTCTCTTTAAGTCTTGGAAGGAGTGTGGACCAGAGGATCAACTAACCCCCAAGTGGACCGGGCCTTATGAAGTCCCCCAGACCACCCAGCGATCAGTCAAATTGGCTGCAGTCAACCTGTGGCTTTATCACACCCAAGTGAGGCTCGCCTCCCAGAGCATCCAGAAGCTGAGAAGAGAAAGGGCTTATCTGGAGTGAAAGAAACACAGACTTCTCCTTTCTCTGAAACTTATCCCCCCAAGCCCCTTAGCTCTAATAAAGACCCCTTGGTTTTCTTCTTTAAGGCAGATTTGAGAGAACCTATCCTCCTGCCTTCTCATTTTGGCCAATTTGAATAAACATTTCTCCATCTACAGGCACTGGTGTCTCAGTGATTGGCTTATTGCACATCAGGCACACAAAGTTGAGAGTAAGCCATTTGGTATCATGTACAAATTCCTTAGCACAATCAATAAGGATATTATCCAGTGTCTAGCTTCCTCTCTGCTAGTTGAGAAAGTGATTATCTATGTTTCAAACGTAGAGCCACACATTACAATATTGACGGTCTTGGAGAGATGTGATCTGTCCTCATGATGCTCAGTCTGGTTGGAGGGAAGTCAACTAGTAAATGAACATACAGTCACAAATAGTGACAGCCAGTGTGAATTATGCATACAGTGGTCACTTAAGGAATGAAGTAGAGGTGCCTAAGCTGGAGCAGCAGCATTTTGGCTGAAATCTACAAGAAAGTAGCTTCAAACTTTAGGCAAGTAGGATGGAGATATAGATGAGTGTTATCTACAAATATCCAAGTTTGCCAAGAAAAACAAAATGAGAGCCAGGGTAATTGAAGTAAAGTGAGGAAGAATGATAAAGCCACGAAGCATAGGTAGCAGTGGTCTAGGGAAGTCCCATGGAAGAATAGAATTCATATTAATAGGTGGCAGGAGGTACCTGGGCCACAATTGTTTCTTCCAGTCTTAGTTATGCAGTACACTCTCAAAACTCAGATTAGTTGGTATGGATTGGACTAAAACCCAGCTACTCAAAATCTTAGCACCAATTATACCGTATAAAAACTGAGAAGATACACTGTTAATTAGGCAAAAGCAAGATTCCAAACTAAGCTGTGCCCTTCCTCCAGTGTAAGGAGACTGCTTTCTCCCTCCCATGTGGCCCCTGGGGCCCAGGAGGACATATGATTCAGATGTTTCTAAGCCTCTTGGGGCAAAGAGCATGAGGGAAGGATAAAGAGGCTTGTATTTGAAATGTGTCTCTGCTTCTGCTCCCTCGCCACTAGGACCGCACCATCCTGACCTGTTGTTACAGAGTCTAGCTATCTTTTAAACAGAAGGGGTAAAAAAATTGTCCAGCTGGCATGAGCTCTACTCCAGCAAAGGCATAGCTGGTCTTCAGCAGTACAATGTGAGCTGAGAGTAGTGTAAAAATCTCAGCTTCTCGATCTTACTGTAAGCACATGAATGTATAACCTTCCTGTCTGTAGCTCACACTTGACATGGGGGAAGGGAGTGCAGAGGTTACAGGGGAGGTCCACCAGGAGCTCTGAATTCAAGATTGGGTCTCATTTTAAATTTCCCCACTGACATGAGTCAGATTAATTGTCCCTCTGGATCATTCAGAAATTAACCACTAGTCAAAAATACTTGCATTCTACTGCAAAGCCATGTAATTCTAAAGAATTCTAGATCCAGAATAAAAAAGTAAGACTTTCTGAATATATTCTACACAGACCCTACCCATGGGAAGACTAGACTTCAAGGCCAGCATCTCTCTCTTTTTATCCTCTGACGGCTGGATTTTGTCATTCTTCCTCTTGTAGGAATGTGTACAGTCGAGAACCTGCCCCCCTGAGTCCTTCCTCCTCAGTGAGGCCCTCACATCTGTGAACACCATTGATGTTCCAGCTGTGGTCAATATTTGGACACCGGCTGCCCACACAGCTCATCAACCCCCTACTGCCACCTCAAAAACATGCTCTCTGAAGAAGCGCTATTTCACTTCAAGTTGCAGAACAATGTCAACTCTCAGCCAATTAATGCTCTTTGGGGCCAAAAAACCTCTAAGCCACTTAACGAGAAAACTTAGAGTTCTCTGTGACTTTTAGAACATTTACCAAGTTCCCTAGGAACTGGAAAATGGGATCTCATCAAGATGGCAGTGTGGGCAGATGTCAACTCATCTCCTCCCATGAACACAACCAGGTTACAACAATTTTTGAAGAATTACCCCGGATTGAAAACTGAAAACTGGATAAAAAGAACCCCCACAACAAGAGACAGTCCTGATGAAGGCAGAAGAGGCAGAAATTCCTGCTGGAGAGGAAAAAAAGCCACCTTTGGGAGCAGCGGAGCTTCTCAGCTGGCCAGGTGGGAGCCACCCTAAGGTACAAGACGTCCCTGGAGGAGTGAGGTCCAAAGAGGGGGCAATACTGCTATAAGCATCCTTCAGACTCAGCCCAACTGAGATGGGGGTCTTACTGTCTGGCTTTGCTGGCTATTAACTGCAGCGAGGATACCCCCAGAAAAGCTATTGGCCAAAAGCCAAAAAGACCTGGGTCTTAAAGGGCCCATGCACAAACTCACTCATTGCAGCAACCTAAAATCATGAGAGAAGGCTGACAGTCCTTTGGTGAAAGGAGACTCACCTGGTGGTTCTGGGGGCATCTTGGTAAGAGGAGGGGCCTCTCCAGAGACTGAGACATTGGTGGGGGCCATTGTTCTGAGCTGGTCCAGGCATGCTGATATGGGCCATGGGGGCCATTGAGGTTCCTCCCTTGGGCTGTTGGCCCAGGGGTCTACCACGCCCACTAGAGCACAGATTTAACCAGTTCAGCATAGGCAGGCAACCCATCCTAGGGACTGGCCCAACCTAACAGCAAGCCCTCAGGCTACTTTTCAGCCTGCCTTGACTGAATGCCTTGATCCTCTACAAGCAGGCAAGGGTGTCTGCCCCTGTGGGGCAGGGCCTGAGTGAGGGCCAGGTGAACTGTGGTGGGCATTGGTGGAGAGGTGGGGGCCTCTGCAGTGCAGCGTTGGGTACACTCCAGGGGGTTGAGAAGTGTGCACAGACCAGGACTGTGTTGACAGTGTATGTGGTCCTGTGGGGGGTGAGGCTTATCAGAAGACCTGTGCTTCACAAATAACCATAAAAAGGATCAGCCCCACCTTCCAAAGCCTGAAACAATTGAGTGCTCCCTGCCTAGAGCTAGCTCTACTCAGCTGCACTCCTAAGAGAACTGACAACAACCTTGTAGGCCCAAGGCCTATAGCAACTATAAGCCCTTGAGCCTAGCAACCATCTACACTGGGTACCTACCCAATTAACAGGAAAACTGCAATAGGAATGTGCTGATAGTCTTTGTAGCCAACAGTGCTGAGGCTCCCCAAACCAGATTTACAAACAGCTGGCCAGGGAAGGAAAGATCAGACTCCCTGGGTACCTGCAGTGGGAGCAACCATGCCACAGCAGAAAGACACAAGTAGCCCACGAAGGGGTCACTCCTAGTTCTATGGACTGGTGATGAGAGGGAAGCAAACTGATGGGCCTCATAAGGCATCTAATACATAAGGCCACTTCTCCAAGATCAGGAGACATAGCCGACTCACCTCATACAAAGAAAATAGCACAGAGAAAGAGGTATAATGAGGAGACAAAGGAATACTTTTCAAGCAAGGGAACACTACAAAACCCCAGAAAAAGAACTAAGTGAAACAGAAACTAGCAACCTACACGATAAAGCATTCAAACAAAATATCATGAGGATGCTCACAGATATGTGGAGAAGAATGGATGAACACAGTGAGCACATCAGCAAAGAACTGGAAGATAAAAAAAAAAAGTCAGAAATGAAGAATACAATACTAGAAATGAGAAATTCACTAGAGGGACTCAATAGCAAAGTAGAGGAAGCAGAAGAACAGATCAGCGAGCTAGACAAAAGACTAGAGGAAATCACCCAAGCAGAACAGAAAAGAAAAAAGAATTAGACAGAATGAGAACAGTCTAAGGGAACTCTGGGACAATATCAAGCATGCCAACATTTGGATTATAGGGGTCCCAGAAGGAGAAGAGAGAGACAAAGGGGCAGAAAATTTATTTGTAGAAATGGAGGAAAATTTTCCTAACCTGAGGAAGGAAACAGACATCCAAGTTCAGGAAGCACAGAGAGCTCCAAAAAAGATAAGCCCAAAAAGGCCCACACCAAGACATATTATAATCAAAATGTCCAAAATTAAAGACAAAGAATCCTAAAAGCAGCAAGAGAATGGCCACAAGTGACATATAAAGGGAAGGCCATCAGGCTATCAGCAGACTTCAGTAGAGACCCTACAGGTGAGAAGAGAATGGCACGATGTATTTAAAGTGCTAAAAGGAAAAAAACCTACAGCCAAGAATACGCTATCCATCAAGGTTGTCATTCATAATGGACGGAGAGAAAGCGCTTCCCTGACAAGCAAAAATTAAAGGAGCTTATCACCAAGAAACCAGTTCTGCAAGAAAGGCTGAAGGGACTTATTTAAATGGGAAAGCAATGACCACAGATAGAGATTAAAAAAATTATCAAAAAAGCAAAACAAAAAACCAAGCAATAAAATCACTTGTAAGGTAAAAATATAGTAAAGGCAGCAGATCAACTACCTGTGAAGATAATTTGAAGGTTAAAAGAGAAATGTACTAACATCACCTATTTCAATGATAAAAGGGTAATGGACAGACGCACTAAACAAGAGACTATATATGATTTGAAAAACAAAATGTGGGAGGAGGGGAGTGAAAAAGTAGAGCTTTTAGAAAGAGGTCAAGCTAAAGAGTCTATCAACTCAATATAGACTGTTATATGCATAGTATATGAAATAGGATCCTTATGGTAATCACAAATCAGAAACCTATAACAAGCAAGAAAAAAAGTAAGACAAGAGAAATCAAGCATGTTACTAAAGATAGCCATCAAACCACAAGGGAAGAGAGCAAGAGAAAAAGAAAGGAACAGAGAAGAACTACTAAAACACCCAGGGAAAAAAAGTGACAAAGTGGCAATAAATACATATTTATCAATAGCTACTTTAAATGTCAATAGACTAAATGCTACAATCAAGTGCCATAGGGTGGGCAATTGGATAAAAAAATAAAGACCCATGTATATGCTGCGTACAAGAGATACACTTCAGACCTACACTCACAAACTGAAAGTGAAAGGATGGAAAAAGATATTCCATGCAAATGGCAAAGAAAAGAAAGCGGGGATAGCAATACTTACATCAGACAAAATAGACTTTAAAACAAAAACTGTAATAAGAGACAAAGACGGGCACTACATAATGATAAAGGGAACAATCCAACAAGAAAATATAACTTGTAAATATCAATGCACCCAACACAGGAACACCTAAATATATAAAGCAATTATTAACAGACATAAGAGGAGAAATAGACAGTAACACAATAATAGTCAGGGACTTTAACACTCCACTAACACCAATGGATAGATCATCCAAACAGAAGATCAATAAGAAAACACTGGCCTTAAAGGACACATTTGACCAGATGGACTTAGTAGATACATATAGAACATTCCATCCTAAACCCACAGAATACACATTCTTTTCAAATGCCCATGCAACATTCTCCAGGATTGATCACATATTAGGCCACAAAACAAGTCTCAGTAAATTTAAGAAGATCAAAATAATACCATGCATCTTTTCTGACCACAAAGGTATGAAACTGGAAATCAATTACAGGAAGAAAACCAGAAAAGCCACAAAAATGTGGAGATTAAACAAAATGCTACTGAACAACGATTGGGTCAATGAAGAAATCAAAGAAGAAATCAAAAAATTCCTGGAGACAAATGAAAATGAAAGCACGACATGCCAAAATCTGTCAGATACAGCAAAAGCTGTTCTACGAGGGAAGTTTATAGCAATTCAGGCCTACCTCAACAAAAAAGAAAAATCCCAAATAGACAATCTAAAAGTGCACATAAAGGTACTGAAAAAAGAACAAACAAAGCCCAAAATCAGCAGAAGGAAGGAAATAATAAAAATCAGAGCAGAAATAAATGAAATAGAGACTAAAAAAATAGAAAAAAATTAATAAACCAAGAGCTGGTTCTTTGAAAAGATAAACAAAATTGACAAACCCTTAGCTATACTCACCAAGAAAGAGAGAAGGCTCAAATAAATAAAATCAGAAATGAAAGAGGAGAGATTACAATGGACACCTCAGAAATACACAAGATAATAAGAATACTGTGAAAAACTATACGCCAACAAATTGGATAATCTAGCGGAAATGGATAAACTCTTAGAAACATACAACCTTCCAAAACTGGACCAAGAAGAAGTAGAAAATTTGAATAGACCAATCACCAGGAAGGAGATCGAAACAGCAATCAAAAACCTCCCAAAAAATATAAGTCCAGGACCACATGGCTTCCCTGGTGAATTCTACCAAACGGTCAAAGAAGACTTAATACCTATCCTTCTCAAACTCTTCCAAAAAATTGAAGACGAGGGGAGGCTTCCTAACTCCTTCTACAAAGCCAACATTATCCTTATACCAACACCAAACAAGGACAACACAAAAAAAGAAAATTACAGGCCAAGATCACTGATGAACATCGATGCAAAAATCCTCAACAAAATACTAACAAATCGAATACAACAATACATTAAAAAGATCATACATCATGATCAAGTGGGTTTCATTCCAAGGATGCAGGGATGGTTCAACATCCGCAAATCAAGGTGATACACTTCATTAACAAAATGAAGAAAAAATCACATGATCATCTCAATAGATGCAGAGAAAGCATTTGACAAGATACAGCACCCATTTATGATAAAAACTCTAAATACAATGGGTATAGAAGGAACATACCTCAACATAATAAAGGCCACATATGACAAACCCACAGCTAATATCATTCTCAATGGAGCAAAACTGAAAGCTATCCCTCTAAGAACAGGAACCAGACAAGGATGCCCACTTTCACCACTCTTAACATAGGATTGGAAGTCCTAGCCAGAGCAATCAGGCAAGAAAAAGAAATAAAAGGGATCCACATTGGAAAAGAAGATGTGAAACTGTCACTCTTTGCAGACGACATGATTTTATATATAGAAAACCCTAAGGATTCCACTAAAAATCTTTTAGAAACAATAAAGAAATACAGTCAAGTCACGGGATACAAAATCAACATACAAAAATCGATTGCATTTCTATACACTAACAACGAAGTAGCAGAAAGAAATTAAGAATACAATCCCATCTATAATTGAAACAAAAAGAATACCTAGGAATAAACTTAACCAAAGAGGTGAAAGATCTGTACACCAAAAACTATAAAAACATTGTTGAAAGAAATTGAAGAAGACACAAAGAAATGGAAAGATATTCCATGCTCTTGGATTAGAAGAATTAACAACGTTAAAATGCCCACACTTCCTAAAGCAATCTATAGATTCAACACAATCCCTATCAAAGTTCCAACAACATTTTTCACAGGAATAGAACAAAGAATCCTAAAATTTATATGGAACAAAAGACCCCGAATAGCCAAAGGATTCCTGAGAAAAAAGAACAAAGCTGGAGGTATCACACTCCCTGATTTCAGAATGTACTACAAAGCCATAGTAACCAAAACAGCATGGTACTGGCACAAAAACAGACACACAGATCAATGGAACAAAATTGAGAGTCCAGAAGTAAACCCACACGTTTATGGACAGCTAATATTCAACAAGGGAGCCAAGAGCATACGATGGAGAAAGGAGAGTCTCTTCAATAAACGGTGTTGGGAAAACTGGACAGCCACATGCAAAAGAATGAAAGTGGACCATTACCTTACACCATGCACAAAAATCAACTCCAAATGGATTAAGGACTTGAATGTAAGATCCGAAACCATGAAACTTCTAGAAGAAAACATAGGCAGTATTCTCTTTGACATCGGTCTGAGCAGCATATTTTCAAGTCCCATGTCTGACAGGGCAAGGGAAACAGTAGAAAAAATGAACAAATGGGACTACATCAAACTAAAAACCTTCTACACAGCAAAGGAAACCAACAAAAGGCAAAGACAACCTAACAATTAGAAGATATTTGCAAACCATATGTCAGATAAAGGGTTAATATCCAAAATATACAAAGATCTCATACAGGTCAACAACAAAAAAAACCCAATAATCCAATTAGAAAATGGGCAAAAGATCTGAACAGAGATTTCTCCAAAGAACATATACGGATGGCCAACAGGCATATGAAAAGATGCTCAACATCATTAGCTATCAGGGAAATGCAAATCAAAACTACAGTGAGGTATCACCTCACTCCGGTCAGAATGGCTATAATTAACAAGACAGGAAACAACAAATGTTGGAGAGGATGTGGAGAGAAGGGAACCCTTGTACACTGCTGCTGGGAGTGCAAACTGGTGCAACCACTTTGAAAAGCAGAATGGAGTATCCTCAGAAAATTAAGGATAGATCTACCATATGCTCCAGCTATCCCACTGCTGCGTATTTATCCCAAGAACTTGAAAACACAAAGGCATAAAGATACTTGCATCTCCATGTTCATTGCAGCATTATACACAATAGCCAAGACTTGGATGCTTCAAACAGATAGATGGTTCCCAAATCTATGATTGGCCCTGAAGAACAGAACCACTCCTAAGGAGTAATAACTAACACTAACTCCTGAGTTTTACATCTGTTAAAGTGGTGAATAAATATCCTAAGATGAATGGATATACAATACTAACTCCCCATCTCTAATACAAGTCATCCTAACAAGCAAGTCAACAGCACTAGACAATCCTCTCCAGTGCAACACTCCAGTAAGGACAATGGACCAACTCCCTGTCTTTGGGGAAACTGCTCTACAATAGAGCCTACTACAGCTATCAGAACAGATCCATTCAGAGACTAATGTTGTCATCTTTTGTTCCCCTTCTTACAAGTACTTCCTGCCATAAAGATTCAACAAAACCAAACATAGCTCTTCCTGCGAGTTCTTTTTTACTAGATATTAGTGATGCTACAAGACAAGTCCTGGAGTGCACACAGAAAGGAAAACAACCTGCAAGATCTCACTTATATATAGAATCTTTAAAAAGTCCAATATATGGAAGCAGAGAGCAGAATAAGTCATTACCAGGGGAAGGGAGGTGGGGAAAATGGGGAGATGCTGGTCAAAGGGCATGGAGTTGCAGTTCTGCAGGATGAGTAAGTCTAGAGATAACATGTAGCACACAGGCTATACATTATACTGGAAATTTGCTAAGAGTGTATTAAGTGTTCTCATCACAAAATAAAGGGTAGTTATGTGAGAAGATATGTTAATTAGCTTGACTTTAGTAATCACTCTACTATATTTACGTATCAAATCTTGAACACCTTAAATTTTTATTTAAAAATTAAGAGATGAGTTCTAGGGTCCCTATGGATCATGCAGGCAGTTCGGCTTTCCTGTTCCACTTGAAAACCATGTTAGTAAAGATGACAGAGACAAGGAGGCATTGAGGAAAGATATTTCTAACCAGTGTGGACCAGGCCCTATTGTCCCAGTAAACACCCAGGGATTTAACGGCAGCTCCACTGAACAGAAGGGCAATTTGAACATTGAAGGTCACAGACAAATCTGGAGTAAGGAAAGAAACTGCTCAGAAAGCACAAAGACAGGAATGCTGAAGAACACAAAGCTGAGACATAATCAGGTCACAGGGGAGGAATCTAAGCACCTCTCTCTAACCTCTATTTTTTTTTTATTTATCTGAACACAGAGGATAGAAGGTACCAAACTCAGCACCTCAGGTTGTAGCCAAACAGTGGAAGTACTAGGCACCTTATGTAAACCCCAGGAAGAGCTCACAGGTCAAGGGAAGGAGAAACAAAAGTAACCCCATGACCTTTTCATAAGAGTCATCACAGACCTACTTGGTCTCAGTATTGTCCCCTCCAGTCTCCAGGTACAGTGATCACCCAGGGCCTTTGGAGTCCTTGCCATAGTGAAGGTGCCCACCATAGATCCCCATGGGCCACACCAACACTGTGGACTGCACTCACATGACTCCTTTCATGAGCACCTGTCCCTTCTCAGGTGGAGATCACTTCTCATACCCAACTGTGATGGTAGAACAGTCTCAAAAGATGTCTACGTCATAACTCCCAGAACTTGTAATGTATTATGGTTACATGGCAAGGGAAAGATTAAGATTGCAGATGGAATTAAGGTTGTTAATCAGCTGACCATAAAATAGGGAGATTACCCCAGTGAGACCATTATAATCATAAAGGTTTTTAAAAGTGGAAAAGGGAAGTAGAAGAGTCAGTGCCAGAGTGATGTGATGTAAGAAAGGCTCAGCGAGGATGGTAAAAGGTACTCCATGCAAATGGCAAGGAAAAGAAAGCTGAGGTAGCAATACTTATATCAGACAAAATAGACTTTGAAACAAAAACTGCAACAAGAGACAAAGAAGGGCACTACAAATGATAAAGGGAACAATCCAACAAGAGGATATAACACTTGTAAATGTCTATGCACCCAACACAGGTTCACCTAAATATATAAAGCAATTATTAACAGGAATAAAAGGAGAAATAGACAGTAACACAATAATAGTAGGGGACTTTAACACTCCACTTACACCAATGGATACATCATCCAAACAGAAGATCAATAAGGAAACACTGGCCTTAAATGACACATTAGACCAGATGGACTTACTAGATATATATATATAGAACAGTCCATCCAAAAACCACAGAATACATATTCTTTTCAAATGCTCACAGAATATTTTCCAGGATTGATCATATATTAGGCCACAAACCAAGTCTCAATAAATTTAAGAAGATCAAAATACCAAGCATCTTTTCTGACTACAAAGGCATGAAACTAGAAATTCACTACTGGAAGAAAATCAGAAAAGCCACAAATATGTGGAGATTAACAAAATGCTACTGAGCAACGATTGGGTCAGTGAAGAAATCAAAGGAGGAGTCAGAAAATACCGGGAGACAAATGAAAGTGAAAATACAACATGCTAAAATCTATGGGATACAACAAAAGCAATTCTAAGACAGAAGTTTATAGCAATTCGGGCCTACCACAACAAAAATCCCAAATAAACAATTCAACAGTGCACCTAAAGGAACTGGAAAGAACAAAATCCAAAATCAGCAGAAGGAAATAATAAAAATCAGAGCAGAAATAAATGAAAGAGAGACTAAAAAACAATAGGAAAAAAAAAAAACTAATGAAACCAAGAATGGATTCTTTGAGAAACAGAATTGACAAACTTTTAGCTAGATTCACCGAGAAAAAAAGAGAAGGCTCAAACAAATAAAAGCTGAAAGAAAAAAGGAGAAATTACAATGGACACCTCAGAAATACAAAAGATTATAAGAGAATACTATGGAAAGCTCTATGCTAACAAAGTAGATAATCTAGAAGAAATGGATAAATTCTTAGAATCATAAAACCTTCCAAAACTGAATCAAGAAGAAATAGAGAATTTGAATAGACCAACCACCAGTAAGGAGGTCGAAACAGTAATCAAAAACCTCCAGAAAATAAAAGTCCAGGACCAGACGGCTCCCCTGGTGAATTCTACCAAACATTCAAATAAGACTTAATACCTATACTTCTCAAACACTTCCAAAAAATTGAAGAGGAGGGGAGCCTTCCTAAATCATTCTAAAAAACCAACATTATCCTGATACCAAAACCAGACAAGGACATCACAAAAAAAAAGAAAATTACAGGCCAATATCACTAATGAACATCGATGCAAAAATCAAGAAGATACTAGCAAATCAAATACAACAATACATTAAAAAGATCATACATCATGATCAAGTGAGATTTATTCCAGGGATGCAGAAATGGTTCAACATCCTCAAATCAACATGATACACCACATTAACAAAATAAAGAATAAAAATCACATGATCATCTCAATAGATGCAGAGAAAGTATTTGACAAGATACAGCATCCATTTATGATAAAAACTCTATAATAGGTATAGAAGGAAAACACCTCAACATAATGAAGGCCATATATGACAAACCCACAACTAATTATCATTCTCAATGAGAAAAACTGAAAGCTATCCCTCTAAGAACAAGAACCAAACAAGGATGCCCACTTTCACCACTCTTATTTAACATAGGAATGAAAGTCCTAGGCAGAGCAGTCAGACAAGAAAAAGAAATAAAAGGAATCTAAACTGGAAAGGAAGAAGTGAAACTGTCACTATTTGCAGACATGATTTTATATATAGAAAACTCTAAAGAATCTACTAAAACACTTTTAGAAATAATACATGAATACAGTCAAGTTTCAGGATACAAAGTCAATATACAAAGATCAGTTGTGTTTCGATACACTATCAATGAAGTAGCAGAAAGAAATTAAGAATTCCATTTACATTTGCAACAAAAAGAATAATACACCTAGGAATAAACTTAACCAAAGAGGTGAAAGATCTGTACACTGAAAACTATAAAACATTGTTGAGAGAAGTTGAAGACACAAAGAAATGGAAAGATATTCTATGCTCATTGGATTGGAAGAATTAACAGAATTAAAATGTCCATACTTCCTAAAGCAATCTATAGATTCAATGCAATCCCTATCAAAGTTAAAACATTTTTCACAGAAATAGAACAAAGAATCCTAAAATTTATATGGAACAACAAAAGGCCCTGAATAGCCCAAGGAACCTTGCGAAAAAAGAACAAAGCTGGAGGTATCACACTCCCTGATTTTAAAATATACTGCAAAGCTCTAGTAACCAAAACAGCATGGTAGTGGCACAAAAACACACACAGATCAATGGAATAGAACCAAGAGTCCAGAAATCAACCTACACATCTATGGATGGCTAATTTTTGATAAGGGAGCCAAGAACATAGAATGGATAAAGGAAAGTCTCTTCAGTGAATTGTGCTGGGAAAACTGGACAGCCACGTGCAAAAGAATGAAAGTAGACCATTATCTTACACCATACACAAAAATGAACTCAAAATGGATTGAAGACTTGAATGTAAGATCTGAAACCATGAAACTTCTAGAAGAAAACATAGGCAGTATACTCTTTGACATCAGTCTTAGCAGCATTTTTTTCAAATACCATGTCTGACCAGACAAGGGAAACAATAGAAAAAATAAATGAGACTACATCAAACTAAAAGGCTTCTGTGAAGCAAAGGAAACCATCAACAAAATGAAAAGACAACCTAACAAGTGGGAGAAGATATTTGCAAACCATATATCAGATAAGGGGTTAATATCCAAAATATACAAAGAACTCATACATCTCAACAACAAAACTAAAAACCCAATTAAAGAATGGGCAAAAATTCTGAACAGACATTTCTCCAGAGAAGATATACAGATGGCCAACAGGCACATGAAGATATTCAACATCATTAACCATCAAGGAAATGCAAATCCAAACTAAAATGAGATGTCACCTCACTCCCATCAGAATGGCTATAATTAACAAGACAGGAAACAACAAGTACTGGAAAGGATGTGGAGAGAAGGGAACCCTTGTACACTACTGGTGGGAGTGCAAACTGGTGCAGCCACTATAGAAAACAGTATAGAGTTTCCTCAGAAAATTAAGAATACATCTACCATATGATCCAGCTATTCCACTGATGAGTATTTATCCAAAGAACTTGAAAACACAAAGACATAAAGATACATGCACCCCTACGTTCATCACAGCATTATTCACAATAGCCAAGCCTTGGAAGTATCAAGACTCGTGCCCATCAAAGGACGAATGGATAAAGATGTGGTCTATATACACAATGGAAGACTACTCAGCCTTAAGAAATTATGAAATCCGGCCATTTGTGACAACATGGATGGACCTTGAGGGTATTATGCTAAGTGAAATAAGTCAGAGGGAGAAAGTCAAATATCATATGATATTACTCATAAGAAGACAATAAAAACAATGCAAACAAACACATAGCAACGGAGATTGGATTAGTGGTTACCAGAGGGGAAAGGGGGAATGAAGGAGGGCAAAAGGGGTGATTAGGAACATGTGTGTGGTTATGGATTATAATTAGTCTTAGGGTGGTGAACATGATGTAATCTACACAGAATTCAAAATATATTACGATGTACCCCAGAAATTTATATAATGTTATAACCCAATGTTACTGCGATGAAAAAATAAATTAAAATAAATAAAAATAAAGGCCCAGCTAGCCATCAGTAGTTTTAGAAGGAAAGAGGCCATGAGCCTAGATATACAGGCAGCCTATAGTAACTGGAGAAGTCAAGGAAGTGGATTGAATCTGCTGTCTAGAACCTCTAGCCGAGTATGCAGCCTTACCTACATCTCCACTTTAGTCTACTGAGACTTGTTTCAGATCTGACTTCTCAAATTTTAAGATAGTAAATGTACTATTTTAAGCCCCTTTGTGGTAATTTGTTACAGCAACAACAGGAAATTCCTTTCTTCCATTAGGACTCAACAATCCATACCAAGAACCTGGCGTATGGGGCGATGTCTGCTGAGTTTGAGTTTCTGCTAAGGAATAACTAGCTCCACCACCACTCTACTTCCCAGCAGGACCAGATGATGGTTCATTCAGCAATGGGAAGCTTCATCATTATAGGCATCACCACCATCATGACCACCTTCTGCTTGAAGAACCTCGGACTCACAAGCAAGGAAACATTTAATGAGCCAGAGTGCTGCCCTCCATGTTCATCTCCCCAACTCCCCAGACCACACTACACTAGAAGCAGTCCCACAGAGTCCCATATACAACTCTGCTTTGTCTCAGTGTCGATAGTGCTTACCAATTTGGTAAATGAAGAGGCAACTCATCCACCAGAATAATTTCAGATCAGAAGGAAGTCATTTGCATATAAAGGAATAGCTCATATAGGGAGATAATATGAAAGCCTTAAGTTGTACAAGTGTATTATGTCTATATATTTACATTAATACTTATCAAGTGTGCAAATAGCACATTTTAAGATTAATGAAAAGCCTACTACTAATGGAGTGTTTCCAGATATTGGGCAACTAAACCTCTTCAACTTTTAGTATTATGTCTTTTCACAAAAGCCTCTTAACTCTAAGTGGAGTCCCTTGCAAATCCCCTAGACACAGTTAAAATGACGCTTTCCTTTAGAAGTATTACACCAACCTATTAATCAGCTGCAATGGCTTTCTTGGTGTGTTGATATGAGTAGGCTCTAGTCCCCACTTAGGGAGACACTAAGTATTGCTGTGAAGGTATTTTGCAAACGTAATTAAAGCCCATCAGTTGGGTTTAAGGAAGTGAGATTACCTTGGACAATCTCATGAGCCTCATGTCATCCATTGTATCACCTTAAGATCAGGGCTGTGGCTTTCCCAAAAGAAATTTCACGTGTGCCCCGGGATTCCCTCCTGACCGTGATTTTCCTTTCCTGATGGCCTGGGGACAATGGCTTTGGTCTGAACCCATTAGTTCCAACCTGCCCATGATCTTTTCTTCTTGACTGTCTGCTCTGCCAATTTCAGGGTTGCTTAGCCCTCATATAGCCCTCCACACGTAGGCCAATTCCTTTTATGTCTATAACGACGTTTATACTATAATACATGTGTATACGTACACACATTCTACTGGTTATGCTTTGATGGTTGAAACCTGACTTAGAAAGCACCCAATCTTGAGTGGGACTCTGGATAAGAGAAGGTTCTGCAGCAGACTCAGACTGTGGACCACTGTCCTGAACTTGGGTCATTTGACCCAGGAAGAACAGAGCTAGGAGAGAGAAAAAGTGGTACGTGCATGATAGGACTCAAACAGGTCCAGAGACTAGGCAGAAACAGGTAGCCTAGAGAACCTGCCACTTACCTCTTGAGCACAAATTCCTTACTTTCAGCTCAAATCTCTGCATCTTGGGGAGGAGAAGAGGAGTTGGACAGGTGCCTAAAGAAATAGAACTTGAAGATCAGGAGAAAGTCCAGGGAAGAGACATGTGGATCTATTCAAGAGATTAGGCACAAAATCTGCACACGTGTGTGTCTCGTGTCAATGATGATAACCACTGTAGAGGCAGCACTGACCGGGGATGATGACTACCACCACCTTGGACCAAGCACTCATTTTACAGTTAAGAGGGTAAGACAAGGGCCACATAACCACAGTATCCACTGGCCCTTATATATACAGCATCACCCAGAAGCTGCTGGTCTTACAGACAGGTTTGTAGGAATGCCTTCCTGAAGGCTCAAGTTGCCAGCCTAGTAATAACCTATGGATCGGTGACACTGTCCTCCAGAATGGCCTCCACAATCTGAACCAATGACTGCTATATGGTGCTTTGTTCCCAGGCCCATGTGTTCTGTGTACGGATGAGAAAGTGGTAGTAATCATTTTAGCTCCCCTCAGCATCACTCACTCCCAAGGATCCACCTGAGGAAGTTGTGCTTCAGGCTCAGAGAGATTATACCTTGTCTTCCTTGAAGGATTGGAGGGAGCTTCCAGAAAATCTTTTAAATCTAGAGTTAGGCTACTTTTTGGTCATTTGGGGCTCTGGCCAGTAGCCCAGCAAGGAAGGCAAGGGTTTGCTTTACTGACAAGGGTCATTAGTCTCATCATCATGAGTTTGGGAAGCTGCTACTAAATCGTCATGGGGTTTAGTATGTCTACAACTGAAGGGAATCACAGCAGAGTGTCTTGGTGCTCAGTGAGAAATGAGCAAAGTGGGCGAATTGCAGCAACTATGGCCTGACAAAGTCAAGGTGACCAGGGGCTCAGGTTTCAGAGGGATGAAAGTGTGAGTTATTCCACTGGGTTAGTAATCTAGTCTGGCAGAAATGCTGGCCAACGATAAGGGGAATCTATAATGAGTGAGAGAAATAACGACTGTCACTTACATCTCCGAGCCCAACTGCAAAAGCACAGAATATAACTTGCCGCCAACCCTGTCATTTTAGGGATTGTGGGCAGCAACCACCTTGACACACCAGTGACAGAGTGTACTCCAAGGCAAGGCAGGGCATGGACGATCAGCTTTCTTGATACTTTAGCCCCTATCTCCTTGACTCTGCACTCACCTGTGGCTGCACTGCAGTTCCACACTTGCCTTCAGCTTCCTGCCTCAGGCACCCACATCTGGTTCTCTACCCTAGGGTTTTCTCCAGCACCATGGGAGCTTTCTCAGCCTGCTCACTGGATAGTCTGCTTGCAGAGACAACCAACCAGTGAACAACAGGAAACAGTAGCTGGTGAGAAGTACTTGAGCTTTCCCCTCCTTCTGAGGAACAATTTGGCAGCACACATTTTGTGGTCCCTTAGGCCCCAGTAGGATGCTGCTCCAGGTGCCTATAGCAGGCTTCCTCTCATAGGGCGCCCTTTCTTGCTTTACTCAATCTTGTTTCACTCCCAGACTCCTTCATTTGTTCCCGGTGACCATCTCCCAAATAAACCATTTTAACTCGTCTCTTTTAGATCTACTTTTAGAGAAACCTAGATTAAGATATTCATTCAAAATTGCAATATAGAAGTCCTGTAATTGTCCATAAGTTACTATATGATCGCTAATGGTTGCCTTTACGATTTCTTGGCAACAGGTGCTGGAGTTTATTGGAAGCATTACTAACTGTACACACTGAAGGGTGCACAGTGGGAGACGAAGCACTGACTACGGAATCAGAACTGGATTTTTTTCAAGTCTTAACCATGACTGTTGCCTTGAATAAGTCACTCACTTCAACAAATTTTCTTTTAAAGAGGGATATTTTCTTCTAATAATTCCCTCTGAAAAAATTATCTGCAAGAAGCTTAAGAAAAAACTTCTTTGTCTCTGAATTTCAACATTTAAGGAATGCAACACTAAATATTGAGATTGATTAACAGGGAAGTTAAAATACTATTTCTTTCACAGCCATTAATAGTGACTTAGATTAGCATGTATAGACTAATAGCCTGGTGCCAGCACCTGATGACCTGATCACAGAGGCCACCCAGGCCAGGCTTGAACCACAGCTGAAACGAGCCCTGGCCGAACACCCCTTTGAACCACCTGGTTCACACTAAGAGCATTTAGAGGCTTAGGAGGCGCCACTCGGGCCATCACACTCCCTTCCCTATGCATTAGAAGCTGTCACAAGACAGTTTCACTGCCTCCAGGGATTTGGCGAAGTGTGAACAGTGTCCATGGAAATCAGATACTAAAGAGCAGACAACACAATCAACCAGCTCGGAAAACAGACTGACTCAGATCGTCAGGTTCACCTCTGTCTCATAGGCCAGAGTCAAGCTTACACCAAGTATCAAAAGGCAGGATCAAGATTATGAAGTGCCAGCATCGCCAGTCTTGGTCTCTCATGAGAGCTATGCTCTAAGGGCAGGAAGTCGAGTGGGATAAGCTGTGAATGCCATGGTTCAGGCCCAGAGGGAGCTGCTGCAGGGGCATATCTTGGTAATACTCAACGGAGAACTTTCATGGTTCAAGTGAACGGTTCCTGGTTACACAGCCACTGAACAGAGCCTGCTACAAGACGAACAATGCTAAGTTGGCCCTTCTGATTTGGAAGGCAAATACCCCACAACCGGATGTGCTACTTCCATTTCCCAACCAACCCAAATGCTTTGAGGCCTCAAGACAGAAACTTTAGCAGGAGGTCCAGCTTAGTCTGCCTGCACATTCTGAATAATTCAACTCCTAAACTTTTGTAGGCTCCGACTCAGAGTCACCTTTCTTCATAAGGGCAGGCCCACGTCAGACACTTCACAATAATTTGAGGTGTCGTCAATTCTCCCTGTAGATGGTACAGTTAGCAGAAGTTATACAAACTATATGACAAGTAGGCCATTTTTCCCTGCAAGAATCTTGCCAAGAAAAATCAAAGGCTAACTGGTGGTTTCAGTATCAGAACCACATATGTTCATATCAAGTTGAAGAGTGAAAACAGCAAAGACAAAGTTTCCTCACGATGAGATGAGCACTAGACATATAGGCCAAAGCAGTAGCATAAGCTACATATTAAGTAGAATTCTCAGTAATGCAGTTGGAATGGAAGAGTGTCCTGGCACTGTCGCCTTTGTTTTACCTGTCTTCCTGTGCCTAGGTCAGCAACAACATTCGTGGTGATCTGTAGCTTCCTGGAGATATTTGGTTGTGGCTAGAGTTCACCTAACTTTTCACTGTTCCTCAGATGCTCCCTCTGTTTATATTCCATGAGGTTGTCAAGGCCATTTAGTTTCAGGATACTGCTCATGCGGCATTTCCTATGTTGAGAAGGAAGCCTCAAAATTCCCTAGTGCCTGCAAAAATCCCTAAGTGACCTTCCTGACTCATTTGTTCTTTTAGCTTGACACCTTTGCTATTGCTAACTATTGACAAATTCCGTCTATTGAACTCCCTAGGTTGGGCTCCACTTTGCTCACTGGATCATACCTGATAGTCATGAAACCCACCCATGGAGCACCATAGCCGATAATGCTGGTGGAGAACAGCCTCCCCTCAAAGTGGTGAAGAATCCCGTTGAGGGTGCAGGGAACTTACCACTGACTGAACATCAAGGGGATAAGGGCTCTCCCCTTGACTGGCCACAGCCAAGGCATTTGGGAAATGGAACCCCACCATTCTAGCTCTCATCATAACCCACTCCACTCTGGCACCTCCCCTTGTGGGACAGCTGGATGCCTCCAAGACCATGGAGGTGGCCATTCCTTCAGCAGTTCCCTGAACTAGGCCCTGCTGCACTGAGCTTAGCAGAACCCGATGACTCAACATGACAGAAAAGGCTGACAGTGATGCTTGTCTTCGTCCTGGAGTAGTCCCGTCCCAAGAATCATCTCACTATCCTACCAGAGCTTTAAGAGCTGATTGTCACAGCAAACATTACAGGCCCTGTTTGTGGAGGTTGAAGTTTAGAACCCACCCACACTGGCAAGACAGGTCCACTGTGCAAAAACCGGCCCATCAGGTGCCCCTACAACCTAGAAGACACTGCCAGCAAACACAGGGGAAGAGACTTCCCAATAGTGACAAACCCCAGTTAGCAGAACCAGAAGTTTCCAACCTTGACAGCTCCTGGGTGGGCTCTAGGGCAGTCTGACACTGCCTTTTGAAGGGCAGCTTGGGAGAGGTTCCTCTACAGTATGAAAGCAGACTTTCCTCTCTGGGAGAGGCGTGTCCCAGCAGTCCACTGGGACGTTTCCATTCTTTCCATTCCCAGCACATTTTCACAGTGCTAGCTGAGAGCACTGACTACTCTGGATGAAGTCTGCCAGGTCTACCCTTTGCTTAGAACCGAGTCCCTGGTGTGGGCTTTCTATCAGTGCAGAGCAGGGAGAACCCAGGAAGGACACAGGCTACAGGAGCAGTAGTATGAAGATACTCTGAATTAGCTTCAGTGTCACAACCAGATGTGAAACATTGAATGGCTACTTTATCAGCCTGTTGTCTGGTCCAAACAAGAACATTTAGGCCCCTCATTTCATAGCAGACAGTTCTTACCCAACAAGATGCTGGAATTCCAGAGCCTCCAAGGTGGGCAGACAAAACTTCAACAATATAAGGACCAGAAAGGATCTGTATTTATGCAGCAGCCTGCTCTCATATTCCTCCACACTTTCTTAAAGGCATCATAGGAAAACTGTCAACTGTATGAGGTTCTTATTTTGTTCTGTTTTATTGCTGTAAAATATTTTGCTGGAATAGTGGAGGCTGTGATGCAGCCCCCTTTGCCCTTACCACCCCAGCTACTGGGAATGCCACAGGCAGGTAGCCCTTACCTGTCAGCTCCTTCAGACCTCAGACCAGCTGAAGAGAACCCCTTCATCCAAGGTCACACCTCCTCCCAGGATGGCTGGCATGCAATGACTTAGCAACCTGACAAATGAAAGCCCAGACCTCTCATCCCAACTTACAACTCCCCACAGGGAAGGCCGAGGCTTCTGTCAGATCTGCATTGCAGCTCGACTTCTCCCTCTGCCCAATCCTGCTCCTCTTTCACAGGTGTTGATTCCAGGAAAACTCCCCAATTAAACTTCCTGATGCTCATCTCCCACAGACACTTTCCTTCTCTGGAAACTCATCTTGTGAAAGTTATATAAACAGGTGACTATTCATCCATTAGATAAGTATGCTGGTCTAACTTGCTCTTAGGTGGAATAGAAAGAAGGTGAAGTTGGAGGCCAGGCACAGGAATCTCCACTGGTAGAACCCTGTCTCCAGAGCTTCTATTCATTCTGTTTCTAGAATAGGATTTACTGACTGCTCCCCAAAGAAAGGTCCTGAATACACGCCCAAGAGGTTATAACTACAGTAAGAAACAGGCACACAAACCCTACACAAACAGAGCCTATGGCCAAAGTCTGAGGCTTCCTGAGAATGAAGGGTATCATGATTTCTAATGTTAAACTCTACAAATATAGGCAATTTTGGAAGATTCTTCCTAACTTTTACAAATTCCCACACCATGATCTTCCAAAAGCCATTATTTGGGCCTTGGAAGAAGAGAGCAAGGACTCTAAAAGTCTACATGACAAGGGGCAAAGGCCAGCCTGCAAGCCATGAGTGGTCACATCCCTAGGACAGGTATGTATCAGAAGCATTAAAGGAATTGAGACAAAATCTTATTTTCCACCCATGCTTTGTCATCCTCTTCCTCTAACCACAAAAGTCAATGATGACTCATGTTGAAGCCACATCTATACTCCCTCAAATGTCTTTAACTTCTCTCTGAATCCCCTCAACCCTGGCTCTCATGTGTCTTCAAAGGCCAGGACCTGCAACTCTTTGGAGAACCACTCTTGGGTTATTCCACTTGCCTTGCCTGTACCCAAAGAGCGAGATCTGACAGACTCTGCACTTCTCATCCAAATGAGGGCAGCCAGTACTAACAACTGGCAGATACATGAGCATGAAAGCCCAGCTCACAACTTGCTGTCAAGAGCTCCCTTGTGAGATCTAGATGGAGAACACAGTCCACAGGATTTTGCCAGAGATCACAACCTTGCTTGGCTTCTTACCAAGCCCTGTCCTGCCTCCTTATTCCTTCACTGGTTTCTCCTGGGAGTATTTTCTTATTTTCAAGTCTCTCTTGTTCTGTTTCTAGGGAGCTGAACGAAACATACTTGGTCTCATTTTAAAGTCATGACAACTCATGGCACTTCCACTGTTGTGAATCTGCTTCTTGATTTAACAGTGCTTGGAAGGAAGAGACGGGAGGGGTGGTTTCCCCTTTCTAGCTCCAGGCTCCGTGGAAACTCCCTATCAGAGGCTGTCACAGTTCAACTCACATCTCCTTAAGACCTCTCTCCCATGAATGGAATAGTAGCTCCTGGTGATTCGACTGCTAACACCCAGGGCCTGTGCCTTTTTTGGAGGACTTCTCAAAGAACTCACAGAACCTGGGAATTTATGTCCCCATAGTGGCAGGCTTTAGCCAATGAGGCATGGAGTGGAAGGGAGTAAATACTGCTGTTTCCTTTCTCTTGACTGGGAAAACTAAGGTAGAATGTACACTGTATTGAGATCCTTTGCCGTAAAGACCTTTTTTACCATCCACAGAACTCTGAGAGCACATCTTGTTTCACCTCCTCTTGCCCATCCTACTTCTCTAATACCCTATGAATTTTACTTGATTTAAGACCTAATCACTCAAATTCTCACCTTAGTCTGCTTCTAGAGATCCCAACATAATACACACTCCACACTCCTGGCCAGACCTTGACCCAGCTAAGTCTCTCTGAACCTGAAACATCTAAACCTGGCCCTGCCGGGTCCACAGACCCTGGGCCCAGCAAGCCACGAATATGCCCATCCTTGTGATTTCCTGGAGAACCACTTCCTGAAGGATGTGGAAGGCCTTAAGATGAGTGACTTCCGACCACACAGTGCAGACAAGATGAGCCCCATTCTAGCTGGAAGGTACCTATCTGAGCAGCTCAACCTCAAGCATAACTGGGGCCACTGAGCTCTGCAGACATCAGTACAGTCTTTCCTGTCCTTGGCTGACTGTTATCCAGGATCCTGGGGCTTTTGCCTCAGGCTCACTGGGGATATGTTTCAGCTGCTTTCAAATCAACCTGTAACATCCTCAATATCATATCCATCAATTTACTTTACGTTGAAGAAATAGCTATTATGTAGTATTTTGTCCCCAAGAGCTATAAGACTGTATTCATAACTGACTTATTAGTATGGCTCCTGTCACCATTACACCCTGTGATCAACTTGGCGATGTGGTGCTTCCTGTCCCCACAACCTCAGGCTCTGTAAGATTAGCCGTTCTGATCCCCAGGAGAGGAAGACTTCCACCAGGAGCTATAGAATGGGTTCCAGAGGACCTAAAGCACAATTAGTCATGCTAGGCCCACCTCATGCCAGTAGGCCAGCAGTCAAAGGAAAAAGTTTCTGATATGGCAAGGGTCACTGATCCTGAGAATTATGAAGAAATAAATTTAAGCTATGAAAAGGGACACAGTCTAGACTTGTGAGGCTGAGTGGGTACCTCTTAGTGACACTGGGTGATGACAAATATAGTTATTGTAGTAACTATCAGCTGACTCAGGGAAGGTAAGCAGGTGTTCAGACCCTTTATGGACACGTAACATTTGGTCCCCCTATGAATAAGCATCTAGATCAGCAGAGGTAGTTGCAGAAGATGAAAGGGAATCTAGAATGGATAGCCAAACAGATGAATATCTATTACAGTCTAGGGACTCATTGCCACTGTGGAGATAATGGCTTGTCACACTAGTCACCTGATTGTCAGTTTCTTTGTAACTAACTCCCTTCAAGATGGTGACCAGTCAAGACAAGACAAGTGAACTCGATTTGGGGCACAATGAATCCAGATGTTTCAGAGGTAGACTGAACAGACATGAGCTCCTCTTGCTTTTTGCTGAGGCCATCCAGAGAAAGCCTAAAGACAAGTCCACATGCCAGGGGCTTCCTTTGTCTCTCTGACTGGGTTCCCCTGCCACAGGTCCATGCTTATCTATATGCAGGGCAGGCCAAGAGTCCTGGAGTGACTGCCCCAGGAAGGGGAAGGGGTGGGTGGCATGCTCTTTGGGAGTCTGAGATCGTTCCTCAGAATTGTCCCACCAGAGGGTCCTCTGCAGACTTGGCCCAAGTTGCCTACAGTGGTCATCTACTCACTAACCTATTTTTAGTGCTTTCTCCCTGCCTTCCCTGTCTCACTTCCTTAACTCCTTCACTGTGCTTCTGGGAATCACCTTCCCAGTAATTTACTTGTACTTAAACCCTTGTCTCAGGTTGCTTTTTGGGGAAACCAAACTAAGCTCAGTGAATCCCAATTGACTGATTTTACTTGAAAGTAAGTTAACCCAGAAGTGACTCAGATAATTGACGTATTTAACTGGGGCACAAGGGCAGAGGTCACTTTAGATGAAAATCAAGGATGTTATATTTTTTCTACCCTAGTATGAGAAGTGTTTAGCATGCTAGGCCAGTCCTGTCTGGGCTTTTGCTTATAGATAGGAGTATCTAAGTGGCCAGTCTTACAGTTTTATTATATAGAGAAGGGGCAATTTGAACACTAAAGCTCGAAAAGATAAAACTGACGTAGGACAAAGACCACTCCAAATCCACAAAACATGAATGCTGAAATACACATACCTAAAGGGAGACACACGGTCAGGGCACAGGGAAGGAATGTAAGCACCAGACCTTAAGTCTGTATCTGTTCTGTATCTAGAGCCCAGTTGTAGAAAGTACCGAGTCTAACAGCACCTCAAGTTGCAACCAGACATTAGAAGAAGTAGGCAGCTTCTGGAAACCCCAGGAAGAGCTCACAGGTCAAAGTAAATGCAGATCAGAGGAAAACCAGGATATTTTTTCAAAAACAACTAGAACCCATTGATTCTCATCTGTCTCCTTCAGTCTTCACAGCCAATGAGCACCCAGTGCCTTTGAAGTCTTTGCCTACTGTGGTGGGAGTGCCCAGCATATATCCCATTTGCAGCATCAACATACTGGACCACTCAGTGACTCCTTTCATGAGCACCCGCCCCTTTCCGGGTAGAAGTGCTCCTTGTTCCCTTCTGTAATATGCAGAATAATCGGCCCCAAAGACATCTACATCCTAACTCCCAGAAGCTGGGAGTAGATTAGGTTACATGGCAAGGGATAATTAAGATTGTGGTTGGAATTAAGGGTGTTAGTCAGCTGACCATGCAATAGGGACATTATCCAGGATGATCCCACTTAGATGGTATAATCATGAGAGTCTAAACATGAAAGAGGCAGAACCGTCAGCGTCAGAATGATGGGATGTAGAAAGATTCAACCAGCCATCAATGGTTTTGAAGATGGAAAGGGGCTGTGACCAAGGAACACAGGCTGCCACAATAGCTGGAAAAGTCAAGAAAATGGATTGAACTTCCCATCTAGATCCTCCAAAAAAGAATTCAGCCCTGCCAACACCTCCATTTTAGTGCACAAGACTCCTTTCAGACTTTATGGGGTTGCACTCAAAACTACTGTCTATGGTATGATTCACTTCGTAGAAATGTAAGTATATGCATAGAATCTC
Source organism: Equus quagga (assembly GCF_021613505.1). Classification (NCBI taxonomy): domain Eukaryota; kingdom Metazoa; phylum Chordata; class Mammalia; order Perissodactyla; family Equidae; genus Equus; species Equus quagga. The sequence continues at coordinate 95,052,513 of NC_060269.1, forward strand.
TGGAAGGAAAGAAAGATGCTTTCTTCTAGAAAGGTGAATTGGGTTTCTTGGGGAAAAGAGGAAGACTAAGTAATTTATGTATGTGATGAACATACAATTTAATAGATACAAGAAAACATACAGCAAATAAGAGATCAAAGCAAGTGAGTTGAGATAAAAGTGTGTGATACAGACCAATGTCTAATAGCCCCAAAATTAGAAAGTCCTATGTTTTAAGTACTTTTTTTAAGGACCTCAAGGCCTGGCATAGGTAATTTTTAACACTACTCATGAAGCGTATTAAAATATACTCAATTCGCAAGTAAGCAGAAATATGCTCTCTCATTTCTAATTGAAGGATGGCAAAGATTAGAGAATGCTACACATTCCAGCTGATTTACAGAAAGATATGCACTCCTATCCTGAATGCAATTATAAGGAAAGTCACTAAATAGAGTTAGAAAGTGGAACTGCATTTTGACCTTTCCACTCTAATTCCTTAAAATAGTCTCCCAGATATGAGAGCGCCCTGACACAGTCGCTCAGAGATAAACACAAAGACATCCACTCAAAGGTGCACAATCATGCTAGGCTGCTATGGTGGTGAAATGAAGTCCCTCAACTCCAGAGAACTACCCCAGCAAGCACGAGGACACGGTGACGTTAAGGAGTTGATTCTCTTCCTGGGGGAAGCCTACTGAGATATTGACAAACTAACTAATAGAAGTTAAGTTCACATCTCATTCGATCAAGGACTGAACAGAGAATCTCTCACCATATAGGAGTTTCCATCATCACGTGGTTTCACTTTTGAAAATAGCTGTCTTTGCCCAGAGACCAGATCACCTCCGTCATGTCCTCTCCTATTGTGTAACAACCGTCATTCACCACGATTCCCTGCTCAGAAACCCAGGAGTTCTGTTAATGACTTTTCCCACACCTGTCACTCCCACCACCCAATTCTGTGGATTATACACCTCCTACTCAGTGAGGACTATGGCCCTCACATCTGTGAATGCTGATATTCTGACTGTGGTCCCTATTTGGACAGTGGACACTACTACAGCTGAAACAATCCCTCTGCCACCTATAAGACATTCTCTCTCAACAGCCACTATTTTTCTTCAATCAAGTAGCATAACAATCAATAATTGACAGCTCTCAGCCAATCTAAAACAAATGTCACTTCCTTAGGGCCTAAAACCTTCTAAGTGCACGAGGAGTTCATTATGCCTTTTAGACATTTACCAAGTTCCCTAAGAACTAGAAAGTTTTAGAGGGGCATGGACAGCTTACGAGCTGATCCTCGTAAACCAGTAGCCAATGGGACAGTTCCTGTATCACTAGGCAGGGAGTTGGTATGGTACCAGGACCACAAGATTCTAAATGAGGATCACAATTACAGCTAGCAAGTGGAGAAACTGGAGAAACAAGTCTAATTAAACCTAAGAATTTTTAAATTTCACTCATGTCTTCATTTCTTATTGTGGCTACTAGGGTGATACATACATGTGGCTCAGATTTTCTCTTTATTGGACAGCGCTGCCCTTAGGGCTAACAGGAGGTAGCTCCCTGTGCTGAGAGAACGATTACCAAGTACCTGGAAGATTATTTCTATGGTACAGAGCGTGGCCATCTCAGGCTGTGGATGCTCTAGCAAGACCCTGGCAATGATGGCTGCTTTGTCACTCTGGTCTGTCCCCTGGAAGGCTCTCTATTATTCCCACCTTCCCCTTATTCCACTTTCAAAAGACAATGCCAAGATTTCTTAGCCAATTAAGGCAACCATTCTATCTCGGTTCAAATAGGCTTGATCCTCATGATGGACTACAAGGAAAGTTAAGTAATTGAAGTAGATGACAGTATGGATAAAGATGTGGGCTGGCACAACTCAGGATATGAGTCAGGAATTGGTTTTTCCACCTTGCAGTAACAAACAGCTTCGTAGAATGCCATGGCTCCGTACAATGTTGTTATAAACAAAGAGCAGATTTCCATGTCTATGAGGCTGCTACTATAGAGAATCACTGCTTTCACATAGGACATCCACCCTTAAGAGATCACTAGTACCTACACACAGCTCACATGGCCCCCGTGCTTACACCAGGCCAATTGTTCCAGGCAATAGGAGCCCTTGTAGGCTCTTCCTCCTCCTTCTCTTCTGAGCTCATGCTCAGAATTGAAGATTATGCTATCATAAGGCAAGCAAAGGGTGAAAGTCCTGCCCCCACCCCCATGGGTAGAGCCCCCTTATGCCTATAATACCACTGGTACAGGACTGCTATTGTCTGGAGAATACCCCAACTTGAGGACATGCACAAGTGGCCTAAAAAGCTCCTCTCCAGGCACTGGGACAATTTCTGGATTACTTTTCTCAGTCGGATAGGCTCTTCAAAGTGGTAAATACAGAGGAGAACCCTTACAGATTGCCTTCTCCCAAAGGTCCTAGGACCTTGACCTCTTTGACAAGAGCAGAGTAAACAAGTCTTCCATGTGGTCCAAACCATCTGGACTTAGAAAATAACATATTGAACTATCTTACTTTGTAAGAGTTACAGAAGTCACACTTACAGACACAGACTATTCCTAACATACGTGCTCTAAAATGTTCCTGAGAGTTAGGCTCCTACAAACTAGGTTATCCTAACTTAGCTTCTAGGCAGGATGAAGGAAAGTAAGTTGCAAGAATAGTTATCCCTCAGTACGCTTTCACACTCTACCTATAATGAGCCCCATGGCATCTGTCTCGCTTGCCAAGCATCCAGTAACTAAAGCTCAGATTCCATTTTGGGGGTCCTATAGGAAAGACATTGGCTCCCACAAGGAAAGCTGTACTGAACACATCCGCCATTCATAAAAGCGGGCCAGACACTAGAAAGGATAGTCAAGTTCACAAAGCCACTGGAAACAGAAGACTTGGAAAGGCAGCAATCTCCCCACAAGGAAGGGTTTGTTGCTCCAGATGCTGGAGGAGCTGTCAGCAGCTTCCAGCTGTCTCTTCCTCAGGGTTTGTCTCTGCTGCAAGGGCTTGCTCTTCCCCCCAACCTATATCGAATTACTGACTGCAGAGGTGTGCAAAGACCAGCCATTTCAGTTACCTTGGAGTAACTGAATGACCATACACATGCCAATGCTCCATGGTCCTGGACAATGGTGGTGATGCGACTACTCTGCAGCTAACTGCAACCACTTCCCAATCCTCCTTCCTTTCCCATCCCTTTTACAGAATTTCATCTCTAATAAGGGCTCTTCTTGCCAAATTCCACCTCAATATCTAATTCCAAACAACCCAACCTACAACACTAGGCAAACGGGTTAAAGAGGAAAGTGATTCCACTCTTCCTCACCCAGGATGCCTACTTCCTCATCATGATCAAGTCCTTCTCAAGTGTAAACCCTGTCAAATGAAGAGATATGCCCAGTTCTGGCAAATGCAGCACATGCTGTGTTTTCCAGACTCCTCTGGTTTCTAGTTACATGCAAACTCTTACAGCTTTTAATGGCCCTATATTTGAGTAATTTTATCCTCTGATGTGGTTTCCTCCTTCCTCCTATGTGGCAGGACTCCTAGCTCCTCACCTAGGGATGCTATGTGTCTCTCATCTATGCAGCCCAAACACACAAATGACTAAAAAGCTAAATTGGTTCTTCCTCCTCCATTTAGGGGAGAGCACTGCCCACTAAGGGCCATCAAGGATCTGGATAGAGTTCAAGAACTGGCTTCACATGTTCTGCCGTTCCAGGGAGGATCCAAATGAAAGGCAACATTTCTACCAAGGATCTGTAAGCAAGGCTAAGTCTATAGCCTGACACACAATAGAACAATTGATCAGTTTAAAATGTAGGTAAAATACATGGCTTTACCACAGAGTAATGTCAATAATATGTCACTACACAACGTGTAACACTAGAACTGACTTGATAGGAGCTCCCCTGAGATGTCCAGGTGCCCACTGCAGGTGAGCGAGTCCAGGCCCCTCCAACACGCAGAATCATGGGCCTGCCTGTGGTCTAGGATTCCTCTAGTGACATACAAGTTCGCAACTCTGGGTACAGTTTGGCACACTGAACCAAGAGGCTAGAGAGACAAGTATGTTATATGTCCCTCAAGTCCAGACATGTTTGCACAGACCTCTCAGAGAATTCTTCTTGTCCTTAGAAAGCTTACCTGTTTGGAAGTGGGGAAGATAAGCCTTAGTTCTTAGCTAAATAGACAGAGTCCTAGAAAAGAACAATAGATCTTTGACATAACTTTTCACTACTAATTTCCATCCCATTCTAAAGGATAAGAACAATGACAGGTGACTCATCACACTTGTTCACAAAAAGAACAGAGCTTGAAGTCAGAATCACCAACTGGACAAGAAATCCATCTCCGCCACCATCCCTCTGCCCAAAAGTGACAGATGCCACTCGGTTCTCATCTCCTCACCTGCATCGTGTGTGGATTCTGCCATCAGACCAAACTCTACTCACAAGAACCTGCAATAGACCAGAATCCACTTTTTTTTCAACTTTTCCAGTAAAATCAGTTACACTTCAAACAGTTCCTCATTAAAAATAAAGGAGCTTCCTTACAATCAGAGGCCAGATACCAAAGGGAGGTATATTTTGAACCACATGCCTAGATTCTTCAGGCATTTAAGAACGCCTGTCAGCATCTCTAATACTGTTTTGGGATTAGGAAAGAGACAGCGATGTTCCAAGTTCTAGCTAAACATGATTTCCAATACCAAAGCACCTTGACTATATTCCAGGATTTTGGCAGCCTTGGAAACTTGCCTCAAAGACCCTCTACTTAGGGGAAAGTAATTGACAGCTCCAGCTGCTATACTGCAAACCAGCTGTCAGTGGAATGACAAAGAGCCCAAGACGAGGGTATATACCCATCACTGAGCAGTGGCCAACATCTTGACATCTAGTTAGGGTCTGGATAAAATAGGACTAAAAATTCAGAGGAGGTGGTCTAGGAAAAGAAATATGAATATACAAGATATGGAGATTTTCATATCACATTTTAACACAACAAGCCATGTCCACAGAAGAGGCAACGAACAAAGGGACAGACAAAATGGCTCTGCCAGTTGACATCAGCCAATGGGCAAATGAATGCAGTGGCCATGGTTGCAGGTGTAGGGGATGAATAAATTTTCTTCTACCCTTCTAGGTTCTTCTGGCTGGCCTAAAAATTAAAATTGACAGGAGATAGATTAACAGGAGAAAAATCAAACAAAGTTTAATAGTATGTATACAAGGAGAGACCCAGGAAAACTGAGAAAACTTGCCAAAATGGCCAAAGCCCTCACCTTAAATACCATCTTCAGCTAAAGACAAAAGAGGATGGTGGGGGATTGGTTTGCGACTTCAAAACAAAGGAAACAAATTCACATGGAGATGGAAAAGCAAATGTTTGGTAAACAAATGTTTGCCATGCCATGCAGAGACAATGGGACATGGAGAGGACTCTGATTTCTAGACTCTGCCTGGTCTCCCCCACCACACTTAGCCTGTGTTTCTTGTAGGTATTTCTGGTGATGGCTCTGTTCCTGTTACAGGCCATTTGTCTGAATCCTTTTAGGCAGTTAAGCGGGAGGTAACAAGAAAACTTTGAGTCTTGTTTCTTAAAAATAATCAGCCCAAAATAATCCTCATGATAAAGTCACACATTTTGAGGTGGCAAGTTTGTTCTTCACAGGGATGGCAGCTACATATGTGCCCAACTACATAGAAGGCCACTTTTCAAAGAAAACTTCTCTACTGAACTCTTTGCCATGTTTTCACCTCACATTCACTTGGGGTCAATTATTTCAGTTACTTGGCTACTACTGTTCTTGTCTTCTCATGTTCTCTCATATGCCATTTCATTCTACTACTGACCCAGAAGAACTCAGGACAATCCCAGAAATACCTACCAGTGACCATCATCATCTTCTTGCTTCAAGAAAAAGCTGAAAACCCAGTGTCTGAAACTGAAATGGCGAGAGGAACTCAGACTGACCAGGGATGCCAGGACTCAGATCTGTCTCTTTGGATCGGCGGCTCACTGGATCCAAGCTGACTGGTCCCTGGGCACTCTATACCGCCAATGCTGGCACAGGGCTGATGTCATTAACTGTGACTTCACTCAGCTAAGCATTCATTTGGTACAGGCTGTTTCCATTTCATTTTAAGCTTCTGCCTTCCTTCCTATATGTTGAATCATTTCTAGACAGCAACCCCAGAAGTGGTGGTGGCCTCTTAAATTTTCTAAACCTGTATTATTTACCACAGCTCTTTTCAAAGCACTACCTTGGCTTTATAAAAATTGTGTATATGCTGATAAAGCCAATGGTAAGCAGGACAGTCATATAGATATGGAGCATTTCCATTTTATACAGAGCCTTTCCAGCTCCCTTTTGGAGACCCCTTCTTTCGCCCATCCCGATTCTGAATTTAATCTGAAAAACCTTTACTAATTATTCATTTCTATTACCTAACTCCACAAATTAAGTAGTAAGTTGGTTATAATGTTACAAATCATGCATGAAACCAGTTCACTCTAGTACCCACATCTCTGTGATATTCCTTTGGGCTGTAACTGTTAGGAACTTTTTGGTTTCAAGCTACAGAAAACCCCAAATGTGATTTTCTTAAGACAGGAATACACTGGCTCACAATCAAGAGTCAAAATGTAGTTTTGTCTCTAAATAAATAAGGGTGGCTCAAGAGACTCCATTTCACTGAGAACAAGACATAGTTCTTTCCTTCTCTTCTCAACAGTGTCACCTTCATTCCTCAAGGACCGCTTTCTGAGAAGGCTCTCCCCTTATGACAGAAAATGCTCTAAGCCTTCATTATTGGTCAAGTATTTCTTCCAAAAAATCTTCTTGAACAAACAGTGCTCCTTTCTAGTGGAATCTCCTTGGCTTCTAGGGGATGATTAGTTAGCATGCCCATCCCTGAATTAGTCACTGTAGACTTTGGTATATAGGTAGGAAAATGGGGTACTCTAATAAGTTCAATTCAGTCAGGCCTATGGCTGAGATTGACTGAGGCTAGAGAGAAACAGGGGAACAGATAATGTCCTAAAACAAACTCAGGGGTATGTGTGGCTGAGAATGTGGGAATAAATGTTGAGCAAGGATCTGACAAGTCTCTTCTCTAAAACTCAAGCTCAGAGTAGGATGACTAGCCTTCTGAGTTCACAACTCCTTTCTCACTGAGGAGTTGCAACTCAAAATCCCAGATATAGCTTAGACATTAGTTATTATCCCTTGAGACCTGTCAAGTTGGCCTCTCTGATTAAGGGCAAGGCAACACCAAAAAATGTTAGCTACCAATTCGGTATTGGTATGCCTACTTAAACACATGAAGTTCAGTTTTATGATCTGTTTGAGATGACTTTGGATTAGGGTATTATACTTAAGCAACAGCTCCTTAGACAGCTGTGGAAATTGCAGGTGTGCTCCAATAGTTACTGTGGGTGCCCTCTTCCTTCTTGCTGTGTCTGCAAACAGACCACCAACTCACAAAATTGCAAATACATCCAGGGCAAAATAGTGATTGCATTGCATTTCCAGAAGGTTTCCTAGTTAGACATCAAACCACTTGGAAAGATTTATAAACACTAACTTGAAACCTGTAGCACATGGGACTAAGGCATATAGGTAATTGGCAAAAATTTCTTCATTCCAAGTACAGCTGGGATCAGGAACCATTAAACCAGCTAACCCTTGATCCCATGGGATAGAGGTAAATGACATGAATATCCAAACCCTGCTTCAGACGTATGTGGGTTTTCAACCCTCTTCAGGGAACTCAGCAGTCTGCAACACAATCCTACATTCCTTCCTGCATTTTAGGTCCTGTTCCAATATCTGTAGATCCATGTCCACACCAAGAGCACCCTAGTAGTAGAAATAGGGCTAGGACTCTACACAGGGTGGTGACCAGCACTAGCTCAGGCAGAAGTAAAGAGAACTGCAAAACAGACATAGCTCATAGTCCAGGATGCTTCCTCCATTCTCCCAACACTTTACTGGGACCAAAGACTCTCCTCTGCACCCTCCAGGGGCAGAGCTCAGAGTTGCCCTCATGCCTCAGACCCTGTTGTCCAACAGGAACAGGGAAGGAGAACTTCTCCCTAAGTCCTTATGACCATAAGGCAGAGTCATATCCCGTGCACACCCATCATGTGATGATGTCTGTGATTCGAACCTGCTTCAGAGAAAGAGCTACCTTGCTTCATGTGACACCGTTATGAATTTTACACATAATGTGGATGTGCCTTCAAAGCAGAGCCCCTTCCCTTTTCCCCACTGAATCTGGCCTTCCTCTCAGGTCCCCCACCAGAATAGACAAGTTTTAGCCCTATCGTGTTATAGCAGACAGTGCTCTTCCCAGCTTCTGATACATAAAAAAAGTTTTGAGAGAGATCTCACTATTGCTTCTTTTTTCCTTCACATTCCTTCTACACCCAAGTTTAATTTCTTCTGAGGTACCCAGATCTCAGACTGTTTTGGTTGTAGAGAGGGAGCAGGTCGTATTCAAAAATGGAAGAGTAGACTTCTGGTTTCTAGTTCCCCATGTATGGAGCTTGGAGGTTGCTGCTCCATCCTAACAAGTAAAACACTAAACAGACTGGAAAAAAATACATTCTTTCTGGATGCTTAGGAGAAGAGAAGACACAGGGCAAACCTCTGCCTCCTAGACTGGGAGACAGACAGGTGAACACAGGGAGTCTCCACTTACAGAGGCTCTGGGGGAACTACAGAGGGAACAGGCATAGGAGAAGAAAACGCTGATATATTTGACAAATTGGGGGAAGTTCTGTGCAGTGGGACTCGCTATAGGGAGTCCCCACAATATCATGAGACTAAACTCCAGGATCTCGACTAGGTTCCCACAGAAGAATCTGAGAAAAAGCCCCCTCTGATTCTGGCAGAGAGAGAGGAAGAAGAATCATTTAGAATATGCCAGAGGACTCTCTTCTTCTTAAGGTCTGCTGTTAGGGAAACTAGTGTGCCAGAGCCTAAACTGCCAGGGTGTTATCGGAGCCTAACTGACCCGGGTGGGAAGTACCCAACACTCCAGCCCATTCTAGCCATTTGTTTCACTCACAGGGGAGAAAAACAACTGATAAACATGCTCAAGTTCATAGTCCCAAGGGTAGGCTCACAAAAAGCCTGAGACCTAATCATATGATTATGCCATGCTTCCCCTCCCACACCTCACCACATTACCCAACTCCTATTTACAGCAGTTCCTTTTGCCCGTACATTGTGTCTGGATGTCAAGAAAAACTAACAAGGTACACCAAAAGGCAAAAAAACAGAGGAAAAACCCTAATTTTTATATCAGCTCCTTTATACTCATCTTGCTTCTCTCATCAACCCCATGCATGGTATGGCTCCCATACTTGGGCAGAACCAAGATGACACTGATTCCTAAATTAGCACCAAAATTTCCAGAGAAAAATCTACTCATAAAGGCCACCACATTGGCACACTAAACTTCAAAGTAGAGTAAAATCCTCTGGGCATTTCAGTAACAAGACCAAGTCACTCATAACTTCAATAGCAACTTAAGCCAGAAGACAGTGTAGAAGCTTTAAATATTATCAAGAAAATACGACCCAAAGATTTTTAAAAAAACAGACTGATTTTTAAGACTAAGTCCACAAGCTATGATTAACATATAAGACTCAATACTGCTCTAACAAGCCCTTCCTTTGGATCCACTAGAGAACAAGCTTAGAGTAACCATAATGACTCGTGAGACGCGAATATTTAGACTAGAATCTTGGCTAGGCAGCAGTTAGGGGAAAGCACAGCATCTATCAAGAAACAGGAAGTGTTTCTGTTCTAATTTGTGTCTACATCTCCCCCGTGATGGCCCCGCTGAGACTAGGCAGCTTTGTTACAGTGGCCGCTTCTGTTACGGATCCCTATCTGAGCAATTAACAGCCTGTTGTCTGGTCCAAGCTAGAACATTTCATCCCCTCATATCGTAGTACATGGCTCTTACCCAAAGAGATGCTGGAATTCCAGAGCCTTTCAGGTGGGCAGACTAAACTTCAACAATATAAAGACCAGAATGGATCTGTATTCATGCAGCAGGCTATTCTCATATTCCTCCACACTTTCTTAAAGACATTATAGGAAAACTTCTGTCAACTGTATGAGGTTCTTTCCCCTTAGGTGGAGATGTTTATGTTGTTCCTTTTTTTTTTTTTTTTTTTTTTTTGCTGTATAATGTTTTACCAGAATGGTGGAAGCTATGATGTCACACACATTTCCCCTCTCAGGAAGGAAGGACTTACTATCCCTGCTACTGGGAATGCCACAGGCAGGTAGCCTTTCCCTGTCAGCTGCTTCAAGTCTTAGGTCAGCTGAAGAGAGCCCCCTCATGCAAGGTCACGCCTCCTCCCAGGATGGCTGGCATCCAATGACTTAGCAACCTGACAGAATGAAAGCCCAGACCTCTCATCCCAACTCAGGATAGCTCTCAAGGGTCAATCCCGACTTACCACTCCACACAGGGGAGGCTGAGGCTTCTGTCAGATCTGCATTGCAGCTCGACTTCTCCCTCTGCCCAACCCTGCTTCCCTGCTTCCCTTTCACAGGCGTTGATCCCAGGCAAACTCCCTAGTAAACTTCCTCATGCTCACCTCTATCAGAAGGTTTGCTTCCTGGAAACTCATTTTGTGACAGTTTATAAACATGTGATTTATTCATCCACTAAATAAGTATGCTGGTCTAACTTGCCCTTAAGTGGAATAGAAATAAAGTGAAGCCAGAGGCCAGGAGCAGAAATCTCCATTGGTAGAAGCCTGTCTCTGGTGCTTCTATTCATTCTGTTTCTAGATTAGGATTTACTGACTGCTCTCCAAAGAAAGGTCCTGAACACATGCACAAGAGTTTATAACTACAGTAAGAAACAGGCACACAAACCCTACACAAATAGAACCTATGGCCAAAGTCTGCAGCTTCCTGAGAATGAAGGATATCATGATTTGAAATGTTAAACTCTACAAATATTGACTATTCTGGAAGCTTCTTCCTAACTTTTACAAATTCCCACATCACCATCTTCCAAAAGTTCTTATTTGGGCCTTGGAAGGAGAAAGCAAGGACTCCACAAGACTACTTAACAAAGGCCAAAGGCCAGCCCGCAAGCCATGAGTGGTCACATTCCTAAGACAGACACGTATCAGAAGTATTACTTGAAGGAATCGAGACAAAATAAACTTTCCACCAGTGCTTTGTCATCATCTTCCTCTAACCACAAAAATTATTGATGAGCCATGTTGAAGCCACGCCTATATTCCCTCTAATATCTAACTTCTCTCTGAATCCCCTCAACCCTGGCTCTCATGCATCTTCAAAGGCCAGTACCTGCAGCTCTTTTTGAGTACTGCCCTTGGGTTATCCTACTTGCTTTGCCTACACCCAAAGAGCCAGAAATGCCTGAGATTCCATGCTTCTCTTCCAAACAAGGGCAGCCAGTACTAAGGACTGGCCAATACATGAGCGTGAAAACCCAGCTCACAACTTGCTGTCAAGTGCTCCCCTGGGAGATCTAGATGGAGAACACAGTCCACAGGATTTTGCCAGAGATCACAACCTTGCCTGGCCTTCTTGCCAAGCCCTGTCCTGCCTCCCTACTCCTTCACTGGTTTCTCCTGGGAATGCTTCCTTAATTACTTTCACATAACTCTCTCATGGTCTGTTTCTGGGGAGCCAAACTAAATGTACTCAGTCTCATTTCAAACTCATGATAACTCATGGTATTTCCACTGTTGCAGATCTGCTCCTTGATTTAACAGTGTTTGGAAGAGACCGGCGGGAAGTTTTCCCCTTTCTAGCTCCAGGGAAACCCTCTATCAGAGGCTGTCACAGTTCAACTCACATCTCCTTGGACCCCTCTCCCATGTTTGGCACGATGGCTCCTGGTGATTTGACTGCTAACACTCAGGGCCTGTGCCTTTTGAGGGAGGACTTCTCAAAGAACTCACAGAACCTGGGAATTTATGTCCCCATAGTGGCAGGCTTTACCCAGTGATGGATGGGGCAGAAGGGAGTAAAAACTGTTATTCACTTTCTCTTGATTGAAAGAACTAAGGTACAATATGTACTGTCTCTAGAGGTCCTTTGCCGTAAAGACCTTTGTTTACCATCCACAGGACTCTACATGAGAGCACATCTTACTTCGCCTCCTCTGCCCATCTTACTTCTCTACTACCCTGCAGAATTTTACTTGGGTTAAGCCCTAATCACAAATTCTCACCTTAGTCTGCTTCTAGAGATCCTAACCTAATACACACTCCAGACTCCTGCCTAGCCCCTGACCCAGCTAAGTCTTTCTGAACCTGAATCATCTAAACCTGGCCCTGCCAGGTCCACAAACCTTGGGCCCAGCAAGCCACGAATATGCCCATCCTTGTGATTTCCTGGAGAACCACTTCCTAAAGGAGCTGAAAGGCCTTAAGGTGAGTGACCTCCAACCACACAGTGCAGACAAGATGAGCCCCATTCTAGCTGGAAGGTACGTATCTGAGAAGCTCAACCTCAAGCATAACTGGGGCCACCGAGCTCTGCAGACATCAGTACAGTCTTTCCTGTCCTTGGCTCACTGTTATCCAGGATCCTGGGACTTTTGCCTCATGTTCTCTGGGGATATGTTTTGGCTTCTTTCAAATCAACCTACAATATCCCCAACATCATATATCCATCAATTTACTCTACATTGAAGAAACAGCCATTATTTAGTATTTTGTCCCCAAGAGTGACAAGACTCTATTCATAACTGAGATAGAAGTAGTAAGGATCCTGTCATCATTACACCCTGTGATCAACTTGGCAGTGAGGTACTTCTTTTCCCCACAACTTCAGGCTCTGCAGGATTAGTGGTTCTGATCCCTGGGAGAGGAAGACTTCCACGAGGAGATAGAGAATGGGTTCCAGAGGACCTAAAGCACAATTAGTCATGCTAGGCACACCTCATGCCAGTAGGCCAGCAGGAAGAGGAAGTTACTGACATGCAGGGGTCATTATCCTGAGCATTATGAAGAAATAAGTTTCTGCTACAAGGTGAGGCACTATGTCCAGACTTGTGAGGTTTACTGCATACTACTTAGTGACCCTGGGTGGTGACAAGAACAGTTATTACAGCAACCATCACCTTTCTAGGGCAAGGTAACCAGGTGCTCAGACCCTTTATGGACATGTGACATCTGGATATCCCTATGAGTAAGCATCTCAATCAGCAGAGGTACTTGCAGAGGATGAAGGGGATCTAGGATGGAGAGAGAGAGAGATAAATATCTATTAGTCTCGGGACTCACTGCAGCTGTGGGGACTGTGGCTTGTTACACTAATCACCTTATGTGAAGTCTTTTTGAAGGTTAATTGTTCTAGATGGTGACCAGTCAACACAACACAAGTGAACTTGAATGGGGCACAAGTGAATCCAGATGTTTGAGAGCAACTGAGCAGACATGAGCTCCTCTTGCTTTTTGCTGAGGCCATGCAGAGGAAACCTACAGACAATGCCTGTGTCTCTGTGTTCCCCTGCCACAGGTCCATTCTCACCTGCGTTCAGAGCTGGCCAAAAGTCCTGCAGTGAGTGCCCCAGTAAGGGGAAGGAGTGGGTGGCATGCCCTTTGGGAAACTACCTAGATCAGTCCTCAGAATAGTCCCAACAGAACGTCCTCTGCAGATTTAAGCTAAGTTGCCCACAGTGGTCACCTACTCACTAATGTATTTTTAATGCTTTACCTGCCTTCCCTGTTTCAGTCCCTAAGTCACTCACACTGTGCTTCCTGGAATCACCCTCCCAGTAATTTACTTGCATCCAAACCCTTGTCTCGGGGTTGCTTTTTTGGAGAAACCAAACTATGCAGGAGTGACTCTCATCACTGATTTTACTTGAAAGTAAGTTTTAACCCAGCAGTGACTCAGATAATAGACATATTTAACTGGGGCTCAAGGGCAGAGGTCATTTTAGATAAAAATCAAGGATATTTTTTTACCCTAGTATGAGAAGCATTTAGGCATGGTAGGCCTGTCCCATCAGGGCTATGCTTATAGATAGGAGTATCTAAGTGAGCAGTCTTGCAGGTTTATTATATAAAGAGGCAATTTGAACATTCAAGCTCAAAAAGCCAAACCGATGTAGGGGAAAAACCACTCAGAATCCACAAATACATGAATGCTGAAGTACACGTACCTAAGAGGACATATAGGGCACAGGGGAGAAACCTAAGCACCTGACCTGAAGTCTTACTGTTCTGTATCTAGACACCAGTGGTAGAAAGTACCAAGTCTAACGGCACCTCAAGTTGCAACCAGACATTAGAAGAAGTAGGCAGCTTATGGAAATCCCAGGAAAAGCTCATAGATCAAAGTAAACAAGGATCAGAGACACCACAACATTTATCACGGAGTAGCCACAGACATACTGGTTCTCAGATCAGCCCCTTTCAGTCTCCACTGTCAGTGAGCACCTAGTGCCTTTAAAGTCCAAGTCTACTGAGGCATGAGCGCCCAGCATATATCCCATGGGCAGCGTCAACATAGCGGACCACACTCAATGACTCCTTTCATGAGCACCTGCCTCATTCCAGGTAGAGATTGCTCCCCATTCCCACTGTAGTATGGAGAATAATGGCCCCCAAAGAAGTCTACATCCTAACTCCCAGAAGCTGTGAATAGATTAGGTTACATGCCAAGGGGAGATTAAGATAGCAGATGGAATTAAGGGTGCTAGTCAGCTGACTATAGAATAGGGAGATTATCCTGGATGATCCCACTTGGAAAGTGTCATCATGAGAGACTTTAAATGTGAAAGAGGGAAGCAGAAGAGTCAGAGTCAGAGGGATGAGATGTAGAAAAACTCAACAACCCATCAGTGGTTTTGAAATGGAAGGCGGCCATGAGCCAAGTCACACAGGCAGCCAAAAAAAGAGAAGTCAAGAAAATAGACTGAATCTCCATCTAGATCCTCCAAAAAATAATGCAGGCCTGCCAACACCTCCACTTTAGCACATGAGACTCACTTCAGACTTTAAGGGGTTACACACAAAACAGTTTCTATAGTGTGATTCACTTTGTGGAAAATTAAGTACATGCACAGAATCTCTCAAAGATAGATAGATTGGTTGCTTGGGGAAAAGAGGCAAAGAGACGATGTTTTCAGTAAATAATTTATGTACATAAAATTGGATACAGGAAAGTAGTTAGCCATAAGAGATCAAAGAAAGCAAGTTGAGATAAAAGTATGTTATACAGCACTGTCTAATATCCCTAATATTAGAAAGCCTTACCTTGTAAGTATTGTCTTTATTTGTAAGGAGTCCAAGACTTGGCATAGGCTTGTTTTTTTTTAAGTACACATGAGGCATTTAAAAATGTACTCAATTCATGAGTAAGCAGAAGCATATTCTCTCTTTTCAAGTTGAAGGATGGCAAAGATTAGAGAATGCTACTTATTCTGGCTAGGTTGCAGAAAGATATGTACTCCTATGAGGAATGCAATCATCAGGAAAGTTACTAAGTGTTGGGAAGTGTACCCTCATTTTGAGCCTTCAACTCTAATTCCTTAGAATAGCATCCCAGATACGGCCTCTCAGAAACAAACACAAGGACATCCATTCAAAAGCTGCACAATCATACCACTCACTGTGCTGCTATGGTGGTGAAATGAAGTCCCTCAACTCCACAGAACTATCCCAGCAAACAAGAGGACATAGTGACATTAAGGTGTGGATTCTCTTCCTCAGGGAAGCCGACTCAAGTATGGACAAATTAACCAATAGTTCAGTAAAGTTTCTCTCTCATTAGGTCAAGGACTGTACAGAGAATCCTCACCCTATAGGAGACTCCATCATCAAGTGGTTTCACTTTTGAGAACAGCTGCCTTTGCTCAGAGACCAGATCGCCTCCACTATGCCTTCTCCTAGTATAAAACAACCATCATTCAACCAAGATTCCCTGCTCAGAAACCTAGGAGTTCTGTAAATGACTTTTCCCATACTTGTCATACCCAGCCACCAAATTCTGTTGATTATGCTTCCTTAACATTCCTTTAACTAGTTTATTTCTTCTACTTCCAATTCTGTCACCCTGGTCCAAGCCACCACTTATTCCCACAAGCCTCAAAGAGTCAGATGAATTCATTGGCCCACAACTTCAACCATTTTAATTTTCTAGGAAAGGAAGAGTTTTTTAACGGAAGTCTGAGGAAGTCACACACACCTTCACATCACTCACCACACTTAAAATTCTTTAACAACTTCCCTATTACATGTAAGAGTGTCCAAATTCCTTTATAAGGCCAATAAGGATGTTATCTAGCGTCCAGCTTCCTCTCTGCCAGTTAAGCAAATGAAAGCATATGTTTTAAACATGGAGCCACACATTACAAACCTGAGGGTCTTGGAGAGGCATGATCTGTCTTCATGATGCTCAGTCTGGTGAGAGGAAAGTAATAAGTGAATATGCGGTCACAATAGTGACAGCCAGTGAGTGAGGATGATGCATACAATGGTCAGCCACGGAATGAAGTAGAGGCATCTAAGCTGAAGCAGCATTTCAGCTGAAATCTACAAGAAAGTAGCCTCAGACTTTGAGCAAGTAGGATGAAGATATAGATGAAAGTTATCTACAAATATCCAAGGTGGCCAAGAAAAACAAATCAAGAGCCAGTGTAACTGAAGTAAAGTGACAAAGAATGGTAAAGCCAAGAGGCGTGGCTAACCTTGGTCTAGGGAAGTTCCAGGGAAGAACAGAATTCCTATCAATGGGAAGGGGGAGGTAAAGAGGTACCTGGGCCCCAATTGTTTTTTCTAGTCTTAGTTATCCAGTACACAGAAATCCCTCCCAAGACTCAGATTAGTTGGTGTGGATTGGACTAGAAACCAACTACCCAAGATTCTAGCACCAAGTTATGCCTTACAAAAAACTAAGAGGATATATTCTTAAAGAGTAAAGAAGCAAGATTTCAAATTAAGCTGTGGCCTTTATCCAGTAAGGAGACCACTCTCTTCCTCACAGGTGGCCCCAGGGGTCCAGGAAGATATGGTTCAGATGTTCCTAAGCCTCTTGGGGAGGAGAGCATGAAGGAAGGGTCAAGGGCTTGTACTTAAAGCAATTCTCTGCTTCTGCTCCCTCTTTACTGGAACCAGGCCATCCGGACCTCTTGTTACAGAGTCTAGCTATCTTTTAAATAGAAGGGGTAAAAAACTGTCCAGCGGGCATGAGCTCTACTCCAGCAAAGTTACAGGTAGTCTTCAGTAGTACCATTTTAGTTGAGCATAGTATAAGAATCTCAGCCTCTAGATCTGTCTTATTATAAGCACACAAATGTATAACATTTCTGTCTGTACCTCACACACGACATGGGGGGAGGGAGTGCAGGTGTTATGGGGCAGGTCCACTAGGAGCTTTGAATTCAAGATTGGGTCTCATTTAACATCTCCCAACTGACATGAGGCAGAGAATAAGATTCCTTCCGGATCATCCAGCAATTAACCATTAGTGAAACATATATCCATTCTTCTGCAAAGCCATGTAAGTCTGAGGAACTCTAGATCCAGAATAATAGGGTAAGACTTCCTGAATACGTTCTGCACAGACCCCACCCATGAAGATACTAGTACTTCACGGCCAGCATCTCTCTTCTCATCCTCTGCAGGCTGAATTTTGTCACTCTTCCCCTGGTAGGGAGGTGTACGGTAGAGAGCCTGCCCTCCCTGGGTCCTTCTCCTCAGTGAGGCCCTCACATCTGAGAATGCCATTGATGTCCCAGCTGTGGTCACTATTTGGACACCAGCTGCCCACACAGTTTATCTACCCCCACTGCCACCTCTAAAGCATGCTCTCTGAAGAACCACTATTTCTCTTCAACGCAGTTGAATAAGAAAAATGTCAACTCTCAGTGAAACAATGTTATTCTTCAGTTCAAAAAACCCCTAACCACTTAAAAAATGAGTGTGCTTAGAGTTCACTGTGCCTTTTAGAACATTTACCAAGTTCCCTAAGAACTGAAAAATGTTAGTAAGGCTGGATGGTTTATCAGCTAAACCTCAGAAAGCCCATGGGGCTGTTGCCTTATTAATAGGCAGGGAGCTGGTACCCGGGCCAGAAGATTCTAAATGAGGATCACAATTATAGCTAGCAAGTGGGAGCAGCTGGGGCTTAAATACAAGTTTAAACCCCCAAATTTTAAGATTTCACTCATGTCTTCATTCCTTATTGTGGCTTCTAGAGTATTTAATATATGTGGCTCACATTTTCTCCCTATTGGACAAGACTGTCCTCAGAGCTAATAGGCTTCGTTTGCTGCGAGAAGAACAATTCCCAGATACCTGAAGGATGATCTCTGTGGTACAGAGGGTGGTCATCTCAGGCTGTGGATGCTCTAGCAAGGCCCTGGCACGATGGCTACTTTGTCATTCTGGTCTTTTCCCTGGAAGGCTCTCTGTATTATTCCCACTTTCCCCAGTTCCATTTTCAAAAGACAATGCCAAGATTTCTTAGCCAATTAAGGCAACAATTCCAACTGAGTTCAAATAGGCTTGATCCTGTTGACAGACTGTAAGGAGAGGTAGGTAATTGAAAATAAAGGACAGCATGGATAAAGATGTGGGCTGGCACAACTCAGAATAGGGGCCAAGAGTTAGTTTTCCACCATGCATTAACACACAGCTTCGTAGAATGCCACGGCTCTTTACAATGTCATTATAAACAAAGAGCAGATTTCCATTCCATGAAGCTGCTACTATAGAGAATCACTGCTTTCACATAGGACATCCACCCTTAAGAGATCACTGGTACCTACACACAGCTCACATGGCCCCCATGCTTACACCAGGGCAATTGTTTCAAGCAATAGGAGCCCTTGTAGGCTCTTCCTCCTCCTCTTCTCTTCTGAGCTCAGGCTCAGAATTGAAGATTATGTTATCACAAGGCAAGCAAAGGGTTAAAGTCCTGGGCCCTCACAGGTAGAGCCACTTTGGATTCTCTCCCCTTATGGCTACAAGACTACTGGTACAGGACTGCTATGGCCTGGAAGATACCCCAACCTGAGGACCTGCACAAGTGGCCTAAAAAGCTCCTTTCCAGGCACTGGGACAAATTCTGGACTTTTCTTCATTGGATAGGCCCTTCAAAGTGGTAAATACAGAGGGGAATCATTGCAGATTGCATTCTCCTAAAGGTCCTAGGACGTTCAACCATTTGACTTGGTCAGAAAAAACAAGTTTCCCATGTGATCCAAACCATCTTGGAATTGCAAAATAGCATGTTTAACTATTTTGTATAAGTTACAGAGGTCACACAAGAGAAATACAGGCCGTGCCTGATGTGTGTTCTAAAATGATCCTCAGAGCTAGACTCCTATGAAACCAGATTCTCCTACCTTAGTTGCAAAGGATGAAGAAAGGAAGTTGAAAAAGTAGTTGTCCCCCTCTACACTTTCACATTCCACTTAGAATAGGACTCACTCTAGCCCCCCAAGGCTTCTGTCTCACTTGCCAAGCATCCGGCAACTAAAGCTCAGATTCCATTTTGAGGGCTCGGTTGGAAAGGAAGTAACTCAGAGGAAAAGTTGTGCTGAGCACATCCATGTGTAATAGCAGGCCAGACACTAAAGAGGATAATCAAGTTCACAAGGTCACTGGATATGGATGACCTGGTGTTGTTTTTCCCAAACTCTTCAAGGGCGAGCTTTTTGCTCCAGCTGCTGCAAGTGCTGTCAGCCGTCATCTCCCCTAAGGTTTGCCTCTGCTACAAAGGCATGCCCTTCCCCTGGCAACCCACATCCAAATACTGACCACAGAGGTGTGCGAAGGCCAGCTATTTCAGGGCTCCTTGGAGCAAGTCTGATGGGCCACACACACACCGATGCTCCCATAGGCCTGGGCAAGGTTGTTGTGCCTACACTGCAGTTAACTGCAACCACTTCCCAATCCTGCTCCCTTTCCCATCCCTTTACACAATTTCACCTCTAATAAGGGTTCTTCATGCCAAACTCCAGTTCAATATCTAATTCCAAACAACCCACCCTACAACACTAGGCAAGAGGGGCATAGAGGAACATGATTCTACAATTTCTTGCCCAGGATGCCTACTCATCATCATAACCAACTCCTTCTCAACTCTAAACCCTGTCAAATGAAGAGACATGCCCAGTTCTGTCACCTCTAGGACATGCCATGGTTTCCAGACTCATTTCTAGTTACATGCAAACTCTTACAGCTTTGAATGGGCCTAGACTCTGATAATTTTATCCTCTGATATGGATTCTTGCCTACTTTAGCTCCTCACCTTGGGGATTCCATGTGTTTTCCAGCTATGTAGCCAACACACAAAGGTCTAAACGGTAAACAGACTCTTCCTTCTACAGTCGGGGAGAACACTGCCCACTAAGAGCCACCAGTGTTCTAGATAGAGCTCAAGAATTGGCTTCACAGGTTCTGTAATTCCAGGGAGGATCCAAGCACCGTCACTCCCAGTAGAGGGAGGTGAGTTACCAAATATCCATGTTCCCACCACTGGAGCACTCAGAGAAATTGAAACTCTGTACTGCTACATCTCCCGTCCACCTGAAAAAAATGTAAATGCATTCTCTGCTCATGTAACCTTGATGGTATATATAACATATGCTAGACCAAATCTAAGTACTGGGTTTTATATCTAGTCCACGGAGCTGAATTATCCTGAGCAGAAGTTTTCCTATAATTTTTAAATGTGCCAAGTTGGTAAAAATCATGTAAGAATCTTTAAGAGCTGCCTTGACAAATACGGAGCTTTTTCACTAGTGTTCTCTTATAATTTTCCAGCTTCTCTGGAAGAACCAAAATTTCAAAAAATTTTTTAATCAAAGATCAGTAGAGATATTCCTTGCAATCTAAACTCACCATTTGTAATCTGCTATGATTGGCAAAATGTTTCTAACAAACATTCACTATGCAAATTAAAAATGCACTTAAATGAACCTGTGGGTGCACACCAGCAAAGTCAGCAGCACAAGCATGCAGGGGAGGATGGTGATGAGCTATGGTCTTCTCTGCTGGTTCCCACAGTCAAAGTCTCATGTTTACTTTGTTTCACTTGCTGTGCTTTATCCCTTAACTTCCCCAACGTGAGGATAAAAATTAGATGAACCCTGAGGCCTAGAAAAGCTCCTATGTTAGAGGGTTCTATGTGCTAAAATATCCTGAAAGATGAACCCAGAGGATATACACTGAGCCATACACTATTCCTTCTGATGATGCATTTTCTCTCTGCACAAGATGAACGTGGATGTGCATTTGTAGAAAAGGAACCATGCTGCTCGAGTACAGGTACTTTTGAAAACATGATATCTTCCAACTGTGACCCTCAATCCACTCATCTGGGTGTGTGCCATTGATACATGACAAGAGTGGACTGTTGCTTCTCTGGGGCACTTGGCTCTGCTTTAGCCTTCAGAGTCCATTTCCCTGCCGAGATCCTCTTTCTTCTTTCTGCTAAACAGCTTGTTTAACATCATCTACTTGAGATCCATTTTTCTGTTCACTTAGCCTATACTCTTTCCCCAAAAGTGCTTCCGTCCACAGCTGTATACTTGGGATATCCCTTAGGGCCACCTAGTCAATCGCTGATGGTTCCTTCTACCCAGAAAGCCCTCTCAAAAAACAGCCCAACTGAAGGCTCTAACTCACCTGAGGGGTCTCAGGGAACACAGAGCTCTTCTTTATGACCGAGTACTGCCCTCTCCTGGCCAAAACACTGAATAAGTCCACCATGTCTACCCCTGGGGCTTGTCTGGTTCCCCCACCTGTCTTCCAGCCAGGATGGGAGACAAACTCAGGAACACATACATCTTAGAAGGCATAGACCTTAGACAATCAGTCAATAGCAACATCCTAGGAAGTCAGAAACCTCATTGTTTCTAGACTCCACAAGCACTTTGCTCACAAAGGAAGACTGGTTCAAATGCACTAACCTGTTTTTTGACCCATCTAGTCAAAAAAGCCAGGTATTGGGGTCTACAGAAGACCTGTCCAGCTACTAAGTGCAGATTTGCCTTCACATCGAATTTCAGGCTTGAGTCTCTCCACCAGCTGAGGTTGGCTCCTGAGTGACAGCATATGGAAGGCAGACCTTCTCATGGAAGATTCCATATGAATACAGAACAGACCCTTATTGATCTGTATAGGCACATGACCTCATTTCCGATGCTTTCCCCAAAGACAACTGACAAATGAAAGGCAACATTTCTATCAAGGATCCAAGGATCTTCTCCCAAGGATCTATAAACATGGTTAAGTCTTCAGCCTGATCCACAATACAGTTCAAATGTAGATTAAAAAAAATATGGTTTTATCACAGCAGTAATATCAATAATATGCCACTCCATAACCTGTAACTGCAGAACTGGCTTGATAGTAGCTTCCCTGTGCACCTCCAGGGATCTACCACAGTTCTGTGGGCCCAGGCCCCTCCATCGCTCAAAAACCACAGACTTGCCTGTGGTCCAGGATTCCTCCAGTGACCTAGCACTTCCCAACTCTGGATACAGTTTGATGCAGTGACCCAAGAAACCGGGAAGGTAGATACGTCTTCTGAGCCCAGACAAGGTTGTATACACCTCTTATAGAAATCTTAGCCCTGGAAATCTCATCTGTGAGGAAATTGGGAATATCAGTCTTCATACTCAACTCAATAAACAGATTCTGTAAAAGGTCATTAGACTTTTGATGTAATTTTTTACTACTGATTTTCATCCCATTCTGAACAAGAACAATGACAGGTGACTCATCAGACTTGTTCAAAGGAACAGAGCTTGAAGTCAGGGTCTACCAACCAGGCAAGAAATCCATCTCCATCACTACTCCCTCTTCCCACAACTGAGAGATGTCACCCAGTCCTCACTCCCCAACCTGCTTGGTACATGGGATCCACCAGCAGGCCTAGGTAGTACTAACCAAGACCTGCAATACCCCAGGACTGGCTTTTTCTTTCAACTTTTGCCAGTAAATGAGAATGAATTTTATTTTAAAAATTCCCTCAAATAAAACGTCTCCCTCATGATCTTTATCATAAGGGCCCAGATATCACAGGCAGGTATATTCCTGAACCACATGCCTAGATTCTTCAAGCATTTAAGAACCTCTGTCAGCATCTCTAACATAATCATGCATCACTTAATGATGGAGATACATTCGGAGAGATGTGTTATTAAGCAATTGTTTTCTGAACATCATGGAGTGTACTTACACAAACCTAGATGGTATAGCCTACCACACACCTAGGCTGGGATTCTTGGAAGATGGCAGCACAGGAGGACTCTTACCAAACTTATTCCCACAGACACAACAAATCTACAATTACCTGTGGAACAATTTCCTCTGAGACAGACCTGGAAACTGGATAAAAGGAACCCCCACAACAAGGGACAACACTGACGGGGGTGGAAGAGGCAGAAATACACCTGTGTTGAGAAAAATCCACATCCTAGCTGCAGCACTTCATGGCCGGGAGCAATCGTCAAGGTGCGACACTTGTTCCAGCAAGAGCAGGGGGATCTGAGCGGGGTATCCATGTCATAATAAGCATCCCAGTCTTTAGACTAAGCACAATCAAGACAAGATCCAATAATATTTGGCTTTGCTGGTTTTCAAAGCCAACAGGGAATACACCCAGAAAAACTACCGGACTTCGGAGCAAGAAAAACCTGCTCTTATAGGGCCCCCATTCCGGAAACCAACACAAAAACACAAGAAATGTGCATAGTCCATTGGCAAAGGAGATTCGCTAAGCTCTGAGCACATCTCAGAGAGGCAGGAGGCAGCCAGGCCCATCCCCACCAGGAGCTGAGACACTGGCAGCAGCCATTATTGTGACCTAGGTTCAGTTGTAGTGACACAGACGCTAGCAGATACCATTGGATTCCTTCCTCTAGCCTATTAGCACAAGGGTTTGCCCCACCTACTAAAGCACCAATTTAACCCAGCTCAGCCAGGGCAGGCAGCCCACCAAAGGGACTGGCCCCACCCACTAGCAAGCCCACTGTGAATTTGTGGCCCACACCGGTCGGGTGTGTGGGCCCATGGGTAGTGGGATGTGTTGGCTAAAGCTGACTCACATTGCTGGCCATCTCCAACAGCCATACAGGCTATCTGTCCCACCTTCCAACATCTGAAACAATTGTGTGCTGCTGCAGTGGGGCCAGTCCCACCCATCTGTGCTCCTTAGAGAGCCAACAACAGACACGCAACAGAGGGTTGCAACAGAGGCCCACAGCAATTGCGAGCCCTTGAACCTAGCAACCACCCACACTGGGGGCCTAACTCATTTAACACCAAAACAGTAGTTGCATGCTATTAGAACTCACAGCCAGCAATGCCAGGGCTTGCCCCACCCAATAAAGCCAACATAGCAGCCACACACAGCTGAATCTTACAACCAGCCGGCCTGGAGGCCAGCCTAGCCTACCCACGCACCTGCAGCAAGAGCAACCCCACCACAACAGAAGAGCACACACATCCCATACTGGGGACACTCCTGAACATTTGGAACAGGTGACAAAAGGGAAGCATGTTGCTAGGCCCCATAGGGCATCTCTTACATAAGGCCACATTTCCAAGCTTAGGAGATGTAGCTTATCTATGTAACATGTAGATATAAGCACAGAGACATAGGCAAAATGAGGAGGAAAAGGAGTATATTCCAAATGAGGGAACAGACAAATCCTCAGAAAAAGAACCATATGAAACAGATATAAACCATCTACCTGACAAAGAGTACAAACTAATACTCATAAGGATGCTCAGTGATCTTGGGAGAAGATTAGATGAATGCCATCAGAACTTCAACAACAAATTGGAAAATATTAAAAAGAACCAATCTGAGCTGAAGAATACATTAATGGAAATGAAAAATTCACTAGAAGGAATCAATAGTGGAGTAGATGACACAGAAGAGCAGATCAGTGATCTAGATGAAAGAGTAAAGGAAGTCACTCAAGCCAAACAGAAGAATTAAAAAGAATGAGGACAGTCTAAGGGACCTCCAGGACAACATCAAGTGCACTAATATCCTTATTATAGGTATCCCAAAAGGAAAAGAGAGAGACAAAGGGGCAGAGAACCTATTGGAAGAAATAGCCAAAAAATTCCCTAACTTGAGAAAGGAAACAGACATCCATGTATAGGAAGCAAAGAGAGCACCAAACACTATGAACCCAAAGAGGCCCACACCAAGAAACATTAGAATTAAAATGTCATGAATTAAAGATAAATAGAGAACTCTAAAAGCTGCAAGAGAAAGGCAACAAGTTACATACAAAGGAAACCCCAGAAGGCTATCGGCTGACTTCGCAGAAACTTACAGGGTAGGAAGGAATAGCATGATATATTCAAAGTACTGTAAGGAAAAAACCTATGGCTAAGAATACTCTACCTGGCAAAAGTATCATTCAGTATAGAAGGAGAGAGAGAGTTTTCCAGACAAGCAAAAACTACAAGAGTTTACCACCACTAAACCAGCCTTACAAGAAATGTTAAAGGGACTTAAATTTTAAGTGGAAAAGACAAGACTGCAAATAAGATTATCAGAGAAAAAACACATCACTGGTAAAGGCAAATATACAGTAAAGGTAATAGATCAACCACCTACTATGAAGCTAGTATGAAGGTCAAAAGAGAAGAGCACTAAACATATCTCCATGATAAGAGGTTAAGAGATCCATACACAAACAAGAGAGGTTAAATATGATATCAAAAACAAAACGGTGAGTGGAGCAAGAGTGTAGAGCTTTTAGTAAGAGTTCAAACTTAGGAGACCGTCAACTTACTATAGGTTGCTATTTACATAGGTCATTATATATGAACTTAATGGGGAAGACAAAATGCCTCTGCCAAATTGACATCAGCCAACCTTCAAACAGTGGGCAAATGAATGCAGTGGCCATTGTTGCAGAGACGGAGGCTACATGTGCCTAACTACATGGAATGTCATTTTCCAAAGTATCTACTCTTGCCTCTGAATGCCCAAACTGTCAACAACAGGAATGTTGAGTCTCAATCATAGCATTATTTCTTAAGGAGCCTAACTTGTAGTTAGCTGACAACCTTGACTACATTAAAGCCTTTTCATTAAAGAAAAGTCAGCAGTTCATCCTAAAATAGATACCTAGTCTTGGCATGAGATCGTCTCTCCTGCTCGCAGAACCTCAACTAGCACCGCTATCTGGGGCTTCTACAATGTTTCATCTAGGCATGGATACCCAAGAGTAAAGCAACAGTGTGACCAGTGGACTCACTTCATAGGAGGGGTAGAATGCCTCCCCACCAATCATGGGGCCCACTGATCACATAACACCATTCTGAAGCAACTAACATCATAGAAAGCTGAAAGAGCCTTCAGAAAGCATAGCAGATGCACTAACTCAGTTAACATGCTGTAAGTTTGGGATGCCTTCCCTCAAGATGCAGCCCGTATGTTAAAGAGACATCTACATGGTATTATATCCCTAGGAGGAAGACTAGTTGCCTCTGGGAATCAGGAGGGAAAGCCAAGAACAGTCCCACCATTCCAAATGACATTTCAGATCATTTTGTCGTCATCATCATTGCAGGGATAACTGACTCTGATCAGGAGGAGGAGGTTGGGCTACTTTTAAATGATAGCAACAGGTAAGAATATGTATAGAACCCAGCTGACCCACTTGATTATCTCCTCATACTTCCTTCCTCCATTGTAATTCAGACACATTCAGCAGCTTCTGCTAGAAAACGTATGAATAGTAAGTGTCAGACCCCTTAGGGGGAAGGTGAGCATTACACCACCAGGTAAGCCACCAATCCTCAGCTGAGATGTTAGCCAAGGATGAAGGAGGGAGAAGAAGGGTATCAGCTGTGACCCAAGATCAACTCTAGCAAGGAGAACTATTTTTCATCCCACTTACATCATCTTTGAGTTTGCCCTCTGTAAGAGAGGGCTGTGGGAATCATGGAATTGCTGTTCTGTGGACCTGGCTAGAAAAGTAAATCTGTCAGCACAAGAGGCAAACCACAGTGGCCATTCGAATGCCACACTTCCCATGGTTGGTTTCCAACCTACAACTGAGTGCAGCAGGGACACTGAGGAAGGCACATTCCTGGGAGTTGGGACCCCTGAAGTGTGGTTTGGGCTCTTGTACTTGTCATTGACCTTGCCAAAATGCTTATATGGCACTCGAGTCTAAGGCACCTCCTACCCAACATTTCTTCCATTCTCTTTCCTTTACCTGAGTCAGAACAGCAATAGTCTGCTGGCTCTCCCCAAATCCTCCAGTTTCCTCCTCCATTTCGCTCACAGGTCATATTTTTCTCAAAAAGTTATTGAGTATACAATCCCATCTTGGCATCTGCTTCTCAGGGAATAATATCTAATAGGAGTTTGAGGTCCAACTCAATATTGAAGCACTAGAGTACATCCAGTTGTGAAAATGAGCTTGCACATGCCTGTTGACATCTACAAGACTACTCCATTCAGAGGGAAGACACTATCCATCTAAGTCAGAAGTGTGGCTAGACTGGGCTTCATAATTACCTTAACATCGTGTTTATTAACCATATCCATATTGATGTGATGTCTGAGGTATACGGATCCACCTTTCTGAAGTTAGTCCCCACACTCCTAATCCTAGTATTTCACTTTCTGCAAATTATCACCTCACATTTGCTTGTGGCCAACAATTTTGGATTCTTCTAGTCTTCATGTTCTACAATACGCAATTTCATTCTGCTATTTACCCAGAAGAACTCATGATTATCCCAGATAAAATGATCTACCTGTGGCCACCATCCACATCCTCATCCTGCCTCAAGAAGAAGCCAAAAACCAAACTTCTGACATTTAAGTGGCTAGAGGAACCCAGACTGACAGGTGAGGCCAAGACTCAGATCTGTCTCTTTGGATTGGCAGCTCACTGGACCCAGGCTGATTGGTGCCTGGGTGACTCTATAAGGTTGTCCCTTAGCATCCACAGAGGATTTCTTCCAGGACCCCAGTGGATACAAAAATCCATGGATGCTCATGTCTCATCTCTTAGTGGGCCCTCCATATCTGCAGATTCCTCATCCACAGATTCAACCAAAAACAGATGATAAACTTAGTAGTACCTGACTGGCAGTTGGTTGAATCCTCAGATGCAGAACTCGTGGAAATAGAGGGCTGACTGTACTTGCCAATGCTAGCATGAGGGCTGGTGTTATTAGCCGTGACATCACACAGCTAATTCTTCATTTGGTGTATTCCATTTTCATCTTCTTTAACATTTCATCATTTTTGGACAGAAGTTGCATAAGTGGTGCTAGCCTAATTTCTCTACTTTTTTATTAGTGCATTATATGAGAAAACTTTTCCTGTTTTCAAAGTACACCTTGCCTCCTTGCCTTTATAAAATTGGCACTTCCACTGGTAAACTTACTTATGAGCAGGACAATCATTGACTCAGATAATTTTCCTTTTTATTGTTCTTAACATAGACTTTCTAGCTCCCTTTAGGAGACCTATACAAATTCTCCATTTAAAAAATTTTATTCTAAAAACCATTAATATTTTTCAGTATTACTACCTACTTCCCCAAATTTATTAACTAGCAAGTTTGTTTTAACCTTGCAAGTGAAGGAAACCAGCTTCCTCTAATATCCGTATCCTCAGTGATGTTCCATTTAGCTAGACCATTAGGAATCATCTGGTTCCAAGTGACAGGAAAATCCCAACTGTAATTGTCTTAGGAATGATGTTCATTGGCTCATGGCCTGTAAAGTCTTAAATATAGTATTGTCTCCAGCAGAGGCTGGTTCAGGAGGCTTTTAATCAAGAACCAGATTTCTGTCCTTGTCTCTTGTCTACTCTCCATGGTATCAGGGTCAACACAGGGCCTCACTACTACCCTCTGTCTGAGAAGTTCCAGGCTCCCCCTTAACATTAGCAAGTACTTTACCTTGTTGTCTTTCAAGTACTATTTCTTCCAAAAGATCTTCTGGGAAAGAAGCTGCTCCTTTCCAGCAATATATCCTTGATTTTAGTGTCTAATTAGATAGCATTCTCATCCCTGAACTAGTCATTCTAGTCATGGGTATGTGCATAAGGAAATGGGATAGCTTAACAAGCTAAGGTCAGTCACCAATGTCTGAGAAGAACCAAGGATAGAAGCAGACTGTGGAATGGAAATATCCCCAAAGGAATGTCAGAGGTACATCTGCCTGAGAAAGTGGGAATAAATGCTGAGGAAACATCTGACATATGTTTTCTCTAAGACTCAAGCCCATTACAAGATGACTAGCCTTTTGAGTTTACAAATCCTTTGTCACTGAGGAGATCCTACTCTGAAAATCCCGGCTGCTTCTTTGACTTCAGTTATTACCCCCCTTGAGACCTGTCCAGTTGGTCAGCCTGGCTAAGGTCAAGGGGGCTATAGAAATTGAGCAATTTGGTATTAGTTCGACAACTCGAAAATACAAAGTTCAGCTCTCTGATCCATTTCAGGTATCAGGTACTTAATAGCTCCTTAGACAACTACGGAAATTGTGAGTTACTCCAATAGTGACTGTGGGTATGTCCCTCTTTTACTATCCCTCCCAAAGGGGCTACTCTATTAATAGATTCTGCAATACACTCAGGACAAAAAGGAGTCATTACTACATTGTATTTCCCGTGAGTTTCCCCAATAGACATCAAGCCACTTGGCCAGTTTTCCAAGAGACTTACTGAGTTGAAACCTGTAACACATGGAATTCACACAAATGTGAAAGCAATAGGTAAAACTTCTCAGTTCCAAGGGAAGCTGAGTTTAAGAATCATTAAAACAGCTGATTATCTCCACCCCATGGGATCCAGAGTTCACTTGAAAATTCAAATCCTGCCTCAGACATAAGTGGGTTTTCAACCCACTTTGGGGGACTCAGAGCTCTGCAACACAATCCTAGGTTTCTTCTTGCATTTCAAGCCCTGCCCCAATGTCTGTATGTCCATGTCCACACCAACAGGCCCCAGTAGTAGAAATAAGGGCAGGACTCTAAACAAGAGCTGCCAAGTGGCAGTAGCTCAGGCAGAAGTAAGGGGAGTGAAAAACAGATGTAGCTCACAGCCAAGGACACTTCCTCCATTCACCTGCCCCCTCTCTGGGACCAAGGCATCTCCTCCGAACCCTCAGAGGACAGAATCTAGAGTTGCGCTGAGGCCTCAGACCCTGTTATCCACTGAGAACAAGGAAGGAGAACTTCCCTGACCTCTAGGCAGAGTAATATCCCACCTGCGCCCACCATGTGGCGATGTCTGAGATTCTCTAAACTGTTTCAGAACAAGATGCAGCATTTCATGAAACACTGTCACAAGTTTCACATATTGTGTAGATGTGTGTGTAGAGCTGCTTAACTTTTCCCACAAAACCTGGTTTTCTCAGGTCCTCCAGAGAGAACAAAAACTTTAAGTCCTATCATGTCCTAAAAGAGCCTTCTGCCCAGATTAGTTCCAGGTAGTTTTGCCACAAGCGTCCATGCCCCGTAATGAATTGGCTGTAAGGCAATCTTGCCTTAAAAGATAAAAATCCAAAACTAAACAAGTATTTGGACAAAGAAAACAGTTCAGTGGCTACCAGGGGAAAGGGGGTTGGGGAGGGGGAGAGGGGGTGAAGGGGATCACTTATGTGGTGACAGTCAAGAAATAACGTACAACTGAAATCTCACATTGATGGTAACTATTATGAACTCAAAAAACAAATCACAAAAAAGGGACATTTAAAAGAACATAAAACATGAAAACAAAATTAGAGATTTTAGTGAAATAAATATTTGAATACGTCTAAAATCTGTGTAATTCACAGCAAAACTGCACAAATCACTGATTTCATTTTTGTGTATTGTACCTAACTAAGCACTTCTCCTCCTCCTATGGGAAATGTGGGTTCACCTCTGCACCCTCCAAGAGGCCCTGAGCCTTCTTTCTCCTCCAATGTAGTGTATTTCAAAATAAGAAACCAATTCATGGGACAAGTCATCTGTCAGCTCAACAAATCCATCAATAACATCACTAACGGGAAAAAATGCTATTTTAAGATTACCACCCCATCTACTTGTCACTGTACAGACCATTATGAAGGCTGGCTTAGATTAGTATCACGTGAAAATGTGAGTAACTGCAAGAACTTTGCAAGAACTTTGTCAAGTTAGAAATGAAATCTAAAAGTCACACAACAAAAACTGTCAACAAGTGGGGCTGGCCCAGTGGCATAGCGTTTGGGTTCACATACTCTGCTTCAGTGGCCTGGGGTTCACCGGTTTGGATCCTGGGCGCAGACCTATGCACCACTTATCAAGCCATGCTGTGGCAGCATCCCACATAATAGAGGAAGATTAGCCCTGAGCTAATACCTGTGCCAATCTTCCTCTTCAAAAAAAGAGGATTGGCGATGGATGAACTGTCAATCTTTGACAGCAACTAGTTATGTGGTGAAAAGTTTTGCAGCAAAAATGCTCGCAGCCAACATGTCTATGGTGAAGATCTTGCAGTGAAATTACTGGACACAGCCCAGATTAGCTTCTGGTATGTAAAGTCAAATGCTTTAATAGTCTCTTTCTTTGCATCCCTTCTATGCCAAGGTTTTATTTCCTCTGAGGTACCCAGATCTCAGGCTGTTTTGGTTGTAGATACTGAGCAGGTTGTATTCAAAATAGTGGAAGAGATGACCTCTGGTTTCCAAATCTACATATAAGGAGCTTGGAAGTCACCACTCCATCCAAGCAAGTAAAAATCTGAGCAGACCGAAAAGAAAAAAAGTCAACAGCTCTTCCTGGATCTATAACAGAGGGGAGGACACAGGGCAAACCGCCGCCCCTTCCAGTGGGGAGACAGACAGGTGAGTACAGGGAGTCTCTGCTTACAAGAGCAGAGATTCACAAGGGGAAACCACAGTGGGGAGGAAAACCTGGACTATATTTGACCAATTTACAGAGGTTCAGTGAAAACGAGTCTCTCAGATTTGAAAACTCCAGGGGAATTCCGCCATAGGGAACCCTTACAATATCATGACATTTACTTCCAGGAACTCCACTAGGTTCTCATAAGAAGAACATGAGAAAAAGCCCCTTCTGTTTCCGTCAGGGGGAGAGGAAGAGGAACCACTTAAAATGTCCCAGAGCACTCTGTTCTTCTTAGGGCCTGCCCTCAGGGAAACTAGTAAACTGGAGCCTAACTTGCCAGGATATTATTAGAGCCTAATTGACCTGGGTGGGAGTACCCAACTCCAGCCCACTCTAGCCATTTGTTTCACCCATGGGGGAGAAAAACAATCTATAAATGTGTGTGAAGTTCATAGTCCCAAGGTGTAGGCTCACAAAAAGCCTGAGACCTAATCATATGATGATGCCATGCTTCCCCTCCCACACCTCACCACATTACCAAAGTCCTATTTACAGCAGTTTCTTTTACCCATACATCATCTGAATGTTATGGAAAACATTACAAGGCAGACAAAAAGGCAAAACGGAAGGAGAAAAAACGTTACTTTCTGTCATCTCCATTATACTCACCTTGTTTCTTCTTTCAATCCCCTACATGGTATGGTTCCCACACCTAGGCAGAACCAAGATGACACAGATTCTTCAATCAGCACCAAAATCAGAAAAGTCTACTCATGTTGGCCAACATAAAAGCACAGTGAACCTCAAAGTAAAGAACAAAATCCTCTGGGCATTTCAGCAAGACGACCAAGTCTCCTATAACTGCAACAGCAACGCAAAGCCAGAAGACAGAATAGAACATTTAAATATCATCAACAAACATGACCCAAAGATTTGACAACCAACAGCATTCACTTTCAAGTTAAGACCTCAAGCTATTGTTAACATGTAAGACTCATTCTTGCTCTGACAAGCCATTCCTTGGAACCCACTAGAGAACAAACTTCAGACCAACCAAAATTACTGGTGAGATGCCAATAGTGAGACTCTTGGCCCTGCCAGGAGGCAGAGCTAACATATACAGTGTACAGCAAGCAACAGGAAGAAGTGTTTCCATACCAATCTGTTGCCTGCCTCTCCCTCATGATGACCCAGCTCAGCCTCCAAGTGGCTCCCTGACAGGGGGCTCCCTCCTGAAACTTCTCAGCCTTACGGATTAAAACTTCAGAGCATTCCAGATAATGCCAAATTAGATGTGGTAAGAAGAGCAAGGGACTTCACAAGTCTACCACCTTGAAAGAAATTTTTCTTCTTGTGATTAAGCCCAAAAGCAAGCATGTGCACGATGAGGGGTAATGCTTCTAGGACAGGGATGTAGAAAGGTATCACCTGAAGGAGAAGAGGGAAAAGAGCCTTTCCTCCCACCTCTTCTGTCCTTTTCTTCCTCTAACCACAAAATCATTAGTGAATCATTGAGGCCATACCTGTATCCCCTCAAACTCCTTTTTGCCATTTCTCTGTATCCCCTCAGCTCTGGCTCTCAGGTGACTGCCAGGGCCAGCTCCTGCGTTCTTCCGGAGCACTGCCCTTAGATTATTGGACCAGTTTTGCCTGTATACCTGATGATTCAGAAAATTTACACATTCCCTCCTCCAGCAAATAGGGGCATAGTAACTAATGTCTGCCAGGTACACGACTTTGAACTTCCAACCCACAACTGAATGTACTGAGTAGTCTAGTGCTCCCCTGTGGGATCCAGATAGGTAATACAGGGCACAGTTTTGCCAGAGATCCATCTTCCCTGGCTTACCTACCAACTTATATCCTGCCTCCCCACCCCTTCACTGACTTCTGAGAATACCTCCTTAATTACTTCTACACGAGTCTCTCATGGTCTTTTGTGGGGAGCCCAAACAAAACCAAAACTACGCCACGTTCGGTCTCTATGTTCATGACAATTCATGGCACTTCCAGTTTTGTGGATTTGCCCCTTAACATAAGTGTTTGGAATGAACAGACTAGGGCAGCTTTCCCCTTTCTCACTCCAGTCTTCAGGGAAACCCTCTATCAGAGGCTGTCAGTGCTCAGCCCATATCTCCTTAGACCCCTTTACCGTGTTTGAACACAATGGCTCCTGGCAATTCGACTATTAAATAGCCAGCACTTGTGCCTTTGTTGGGGGCACTGCCCAAAGCGGGCTCAAGGGCCCGAGAATTTATGTCCCTCCAGTGGCCGACTTTAGCTACAGTTATTTGGGATGAGAGGATATCAGTACTTCTGCTTTCTTACCCTTGACACAATTGAAGTACAAGCTATAATATTTCTAGACTTCTGCTGCCATATTGACTTCTGTTTACCATCCCTTGGACCCTACCTGATATATCCCCCTAATTTAACCTCTTCTTGCCCATCCTACTTCTCTACCATCCTATGAAATTTTCCATGGCTGTAAGTCCTGATCCCTCACTAATTAGAGTCCAAGCTAACATGCACTCTACACTCCTGGCCAACCCCTGACCCAGCTAAGTCTTTCACAGGCAGTACCTCCCTCTCACCACAAACTTCAATGTACTGTAGGGTAGTTCCATCCACAGAGATGATGCTATCAACCACCTGGTCAATTACATCTGAGTACCTTCTACCAACCAACTTCCTGGGCTTCTATTTGACAACAGAATGTGGGCCCACAAGGCATACACCACTTTCTCAGAGACCTGGCAGAAGAATGTTGCAAAGGCACCAAATGTGGCCTGACTCAACAAACTTCTGTTGTGATCATGGTTTTTAATGTTATGTTAAAAGTTATGTTGTTTAGGGGATGGCCCAGTGGCATAGTGGTAAAGTTCACACACTCCGCTTTGGCAGCCTCAGCATTCACAGGTTCAGATCCCAGGCACAGACCTACACACCACTCATCAAGCCATGCTGTGGCGGTGTCCCACATACAAAAACAGAGGAAGATTGGCACAGATGTTATTTCAGGGCCAATCTTTCTCAACAACAAAAAAGTTATGGTTTTTAATTATGGTCAGTTTGGTCAACAAAAATGAAATAACGGTGTAAATCAATTAGTGTTACTAAGTGTGCTGGAAATACTCATTGTGTAAATTTTACATTTTCTTAGTATATTATAAGTTGTGCCCTAGTGAGTACAAATACACACATCAAAATTCTCCCCACCCCCCCAAAGAAGACAGTCCATCAGCAGCACCATTTTCCAGAATGGGATCATACCCTATACATACGGACGAACATCTGAACCTTGCCCTACTGGATCTACATACCCTGGGCTTAGCAAAACCATGAATATGCCCATCCTGTGATTTCCTGGAGAACCACTTCCTGAAGGAGGTGAAAGGCCTTAAGATGAGTGACCTCCTGACCACGCAGTGCAGACAAGATGAGCCCCAGACTAGTTAGCGGGTACCTATGTGAGGAGATCAACCTCAAGCACAACTGGGGCCACCTGAGCCCAGCAGACATCAATACAGCCTTTCCTATCCTTGGCTGATTCTTACCCAGGATCGTAGGACTTTTGCCCCATGTTCACTGGGGATATGTTTCAGCTGCTTTCAAATCAACCTGCAATATCCCCAATATCATATATCCAATTTACTCTAAGTTGAAGAAATGGCCATGATAAATACTATAACAAATTTTTTGTTCTCCAAGAGCTACAAGACTGTATTCATAACCAAGAGACAGTAGTATGGATCCTGTCACCATTACACCCTGTGATCCACTTTGAGATGAGGTACCTCCTGTCCGTACAACTGCGGGCTCTGCAGGATTAGTGGTTCTGATCCCCTGGGGAGGAAGACTTCCACCAGGAGATATAGAAGGTGTTCCAGAGGACCTAAAGCAACAAGTGGTCATGCTAGGCACACCTCGTATCAGTAGGCCAGCAGGAAGAGGAAGTTACTGACATGGCAGGAGTCATTGATCCTGAGCATTATGAAGAAATAGGTTTCTGCTACAAAATGGAGCACTATTTCCAAACATGTGAGGTTGATTGGGTACCTCTTAGTGACCTTGGGTGGTGACAAGTAAAGTACAGTTATTACAGCAACCATCACCTGATTAGAGCAAGGTAACCAGGTGCTCAGATTCTTTATGGTTGTAGGTCTGGGCCTCCCTGGTGCATAAGCTATCAGATTAGCAGAAGTACTGGCAGAAGCTACAGAGGCATCGAGAACGGGTGAAGAGGGAGATGGTGAACATCTATAGCACTCTAGTGACATGGTGCAGCTGTGAGGATAGCTGCTTATCACACTAATAACCTTATTTGAAGTTTCTTTGTAATTTGTAACTTCAAGATGGTGACTAGTCAAAACAACTGAGCTTGATTTTGTGCACAACCCAGGTATTTGAGAGGTAGACTGAGCAGACATGAGCTCCTCATATTTGCTGAGGCTATCCAGAGGAAACCTACAGATAGTTCCACAAGCCAATGGCTTCCTGTGTCTCTGACCATGTTCCCCTGTCACAGGCCCATGCTAAGCCCTGTGTACAGGGCAGGCCAAGAGTCCTGGAGTGAGTGCCCCAGTAAGGGGAAGGAGTGGGTGGCATACCCTTTGGGAGTCTACCGAGATCATTCCTCAGAATTGTCCCACCAGAGGGTCCTCTGCAGATTTGGCCCAAGTTGCCCACAGTGGTCACCTACTCACTAATGTATTTTTAGTGCTTTGCCTGCCTTCCCTGTTTCAGTCCCTAACTCCCTCACTGTGCTTCCTGGAGTCACCTTCCCAGTAGTTTGCTTGCACCCAAACCCTTGTCTCAGGGTTGCTTTTTGGCAAAACAAACCTAAGCAGGAGTGAATCTCAGTTGACTGATTTTACTTGAAAGTGGATTTTACCCCAGAAGTGACTCAGATAATTGATATATTTAACTGGGGCTCAAGGGTAGAGGTCATTTTAAGTAAAAATCAAGGATGTTATATTTCTTCTACCCCAGTATGAGAAACATTTAGGCATGCTAGGCCTGTCCTGTCTAGGCTTTGCTTATACATAGGCGTATCTTAGTGACCAGTCTTATAGCCTTATATAGAGAAGGGACAATTTGAACACTAAAGCTCAAAAAAGACAAAACTGTTGAAGAAAAACCACTCAGAATCCAAGACATGAATGCTGAGGTACACAGTGCACAGGGGAGGAATCTAAGTACCTGATCTTAAGTCTTACTGATCTTATCTAGACCCCAGCAGTAGAAATACCAGGTCTAACTGCACCTCAAGTTGCAACCAGACATTCGAAGAGCTAGGCAGCTTATGGAAACCCCAGAAAGAGCTCACAGGTCAAAGTAAATGAAAATCAGAGAAACTACAGCATTTATCAAAGAGTAGCCACAGACCTACTTGTTCTCAGATCTGTCCCTTTCAGTCTCCAAAGCCAGTGAGTACCTAATGCCTTTAGAGTTCATGTCTATGGTGGGAGTGCCCAGCCAATATCCCATTGGCAGGGTCAACATAGTGCACCACACTCAATGACTCCTTCCATCAGCACCTGCCCCTTTCCACACAGAGATCACTTCCCATTCCCTTCTGTAGTATGCAGAATAGTGGCCCCCCAAAAGATGTCTATATCATAAGTCCCAGAAGCTGTGAATAAATTAGGTTACATGGTAAGGAGAAACTAAAATTGATGATGGAATTAAGGTTGCTAGTCAGCTGACTATGAAATAGTGAGATTATCCTAAATGATCCCATCTGGATGGTGTAATCATGAGTCTTTAAATGTAGAAGAGGGAGGCAGAGTTGTCAATGTCACAGCGATGAGATGTAAGAATCATCATCACTGGTTTTGAAGATGGAAGGGAAGCCACGAACCAAGGAAAACGGGCAGCCATTTTAGCTGGAGAAGTCAAAACGAATTGAATCTCCCATTTATCCTCTAGAAAATGGTGCCGCCAACACCTCCGTTTTAGCACAGTGAGACTCATTTCAGACTTAAAGGGATAATGCACCAAATAGTGTCTATAGTATGATTCTCCTTCATGGAAATATAGGTATATGCATAGAATCTCTGGAAGGAAAAGAATGGTTTCTTCTAGGAATAGGAATCAGGTTGCTTAATGAAAAGATAGGGAAAGACTACTTTTTTCAGTGAGTAATTTGTGTACATGATGAAAATAAAATTCAAAAGATACAAGAAGGTATACAGCAAGAATTGAGATCAAAGATGGTTTAGAAAGATGTATGTTACAAACTGAGGTCCACTAATTCTAAGATGCAAAAATCTTACAATTAAAATACTTAAAAGGTAAGGATTCAAAGGCTTGACATGGGTAAGTTTTACCAAGTACCCATGAGCCATATAAAAATATACTCTATTCCTGAGTAAGCAGAAATATGCTCTCACATTTCAAACTGAAGGATGGCAAACGTTAGAGAATGCTACATATTCTGGCTGGGTTGCAGAAAGATAGGCACTCCTATCGTGAATGCAATTATAAGGGCAGTCACTAGAAAGCCTTGGAAAGTGGACCTGCATTTTGACCCTTCCACTCTAATTCTTTAAAATAGTGTCCCAGATACAAGGGAGGCCAGATTCAATCTGAGACAAACACAAGCACATACATTCAGAGGTTGCACAATTATACCACTCACTGTGCCGCTATGGTGGTGAAATGAAGTCCCTCAACTCCACAGAACTATCCCAGCAAACAAGAGGACACAGAAGATGAAGGAGTTGGAAAGGTTTCCATGAGAATGAGAGTCAAGTATGGGCAAATTAACCAATAGTTCAGTAAAGTTTCTCTCTCATTAGGTCAAGGACTGTACAGAGAATCCCCACCCTATAGGAGACTCCATCATCAAGTGGTTTCACTTTTGAGAACAGCTGTCTTTGCACAGAGACCAGATCGCCTCCACTATGCCCTCTCCTAGTATATAACAACCATCATTCACCAAGATTCCCTGCTCAGAAACCTAGGAGTTCTATAAATGACTTTTCCCATACTTGTCATACCCAGCCACCAAATTCTGTTGATTATGCATCCTTAACATTCCTCTAAGTAGTTTATTTCTTCTACTTCCAATTCTGTCACCCTGTATTCCCACAAGTCTCAGTCAAATTATTTCACTGGCCCACAACTTGAACCATTTTAATTTTCTAAGAAATGAAGAGAGTTTTTTAAAGGAAATCTGATGAAGTCATACACACCTTCACATCACCCACCACACTTAAAATTCTTTAACAACTTCCCTATTACATGTAAGAGTGTCCAAATTCCTTTGTAAGGCCAATAAGGATGTTATCTAGTGTCCAGCTCCATCTCTGCTAGTTGAGCAAATGAATATCTATGTTTCAAACATGGAGCCACACATTACAAACTTGAGGGTCAAGGAGAGACGTGATCTGTCCTCATGATGCTCAGTCTGGTGGGATGAAAGTAAAATAAGTTAATATATGGTCACAAATTGCGACAGCCAGTAAGTGAAGATGATGCATACAATGATCAGCCAAGGAATGACATAAAGGCACCTAAGCTGAAGCAGCAGCAGTTCAGCTGAAATCTAAAAGCAGCCTCAAAGTTTGGGCAAGTAGGATGAACATATAGATGAAAGTTACCTACAAATACCTAAGCTGGCCAAGAACAACAAGAGCCAGTGTAACTGAAGTAAAGTGAGGAAGAATGATACAGCCAAGAGGCATGTGTAGCAGTGGTCTAGGGAAGTTCCAGGGAAGAACAGAGTTCATGTTAATGGTAAGAGGGAAGTAAAGAGGTACCCAGGCCACAATTGTTTTTTCCAGTCTCTTAGTTATCTAGTACACAGAAATCCCTCCCAATGTTCAGGTTAGTTGATGTGGATTGGACTAAAACCCAGCATCCCAAGATCTTAGCACCAAGCGCAACTTACAAAATTGAGAAGATGTATTCTTAAATAGGAAAAAAGTGAGATTTCACATTAAGCTGTGCCCTTCATCTAGTCAGGAGACTTTTCCATCATAGATGGCACCTGGGACCCAGGAGGGTATTTGGTTCAGATATTCCTAAGCCTCTTGGGGCAGACAACATGAGGGAAGATCAAGGGGTTTGTACTTGAAGTGTTTGTGTTTCTGCTCCCTCTCCACTGGGACCAGGCCATCCTGATATCTTTTAAACAGAAGGGGTGAAAAAAAAATGTCCAGCTGGCATGAGCTCTACTCCAGCAAAGGCATAGCTAGTCTCCAGCAGCACAATGTGAGCTGAGAGTAGTGCAAAAATCTCAGCTTCTACATCTTACTGTAAGCACATGGATGTATAACCTTCCTGTCTATAGCTCACACCTGACATGGGGGGAGGGAGTACAGGGGTTATGGGGCAGTTCCACCAGGAGCTCTGAATGCAAGAGTGGGTCTCATTTTAAATCCCCACGCCCCCCTCCCCCACACACACACACAGACATGAGGCAGATTAAGGTTCCTTCTGGATCATCCAGTAATTTATCATTAGTCAAAAATACCTCCCTTCTACTGCAAAGTGATGTAAGTCCGAAGAACTCTAGATCCAGAATAAAGAACTTCCTGAGTACATTCTGCAAAGACGCCACCCATGGTGATTATAGACTTCATGGCCAGCATCTCTTCTCATCCTCTGCAGGCTGGCTTTTATCACTCTTCCCCTTGCAGGGAGGTGTACGGTCAAGAACATGCTTCCCTGGGTCCTTCCTCCTCAGTGAGTCCCTCACATCTGTGAATGCCATTGATGTTCCAGCTGTGGTCACTATTCGGACACTGGCTGCCCACACAGCTTATCAATCCCCTACTGCCACCTGTAAAACATGCTCTCTGAAGAAGTGCTATTTCTCTTCAATTCGCATAAGAGTCAACAACATCAACTCTCGGCCAATCAATGACACCTCTTCGGGGCCAAAAAGCCTCTAAGCCACTTGAAAACAACTGCACTTAAATTTCACTGTGGCTTTTAGACATTTACCAAGTTCCCTAAGAACTGGAAAGTGTTAGGAAGGCATTGATAGTTTATCAGCTGGTCCTTAGGAAGCCTATGAGGATGTTTCTTTATCAGTAGGCAGGGGGTTGATACCCAGGACAGAAGATTCTAAATGAACACCACAATTACAACTACCAAGTGGGAGAAGCTGAGACTTGAATGCAAATCTAACTAAACCCAAGAATTTTTAGATTGCACTCATTTCTTTATTTCTTATTTTGGCCACTAGAGTAATTAATGGATGTAGCTCACATTCTCTCTATTTCAGACAGAGCTGCCCTCAGGGCTAATAGGAGGCAGCTCCCTGTGCTGAGAACAATTTCCAAGTACGTGCAAGATGATCTCCATGGTACAGAGGGTGGCCGTCTTGGGCTGCGGATGCTCTAGCAAGGCCTTGGCACGCCGGCTACTCTGTCATTCTGGTCTCCTCCTTGTAGGCTCTCTTATTAAACCCACTTGCCCTCCCTCCCATTTACAAAAGACAATGCCAAGACTGCTTAGTTGACTCAGGTTCCCATTCTATTTGGTTCAAGTAGTCTTCTTGGAGGACTAGGAGGAGAGTTAGGTCATTGAAAATAGAAGGAAAGTCAAGAAAAATACATGGGCTGGCACTTCAGCAGGTTCATTCCGAGCACATTTCAAGCCTTAATGTTTTCACCTGGCCTCCCATGATAGGTAGAAGCAAAAGAACATGAAAGTACTTTGTTAAAAATGCTGACTGGGTCAAATAAACCATACCTGAGGACCAGCCCTAACCTACCACTATGTGGCCTCTCCTCTACAATTTAAAGTTTCATACAAAAACCTGTATTTCCAGCTCTTGGATAAAGCTACTTTTGAGCCAACAGTATTGTTGACATTCTTACATAGCAATAATTGGCCCGAACTGAGTAGCAGCTGCCTAGAATCATAGTATAGAGTTGTTTTCTATTGTTGCCTAACAAATAACCTCAAACTGAGCAACATACAACAGCCAACATTAATCACCTCACAGTTTCTAATGGTCAGGAATGTAGACACAGCTTAGCTACATGCCTCTGGTTGAATGCCTCTCATGAGGTTACTGTCAAGATGTCAGGGATGCATTCTCAACGGGTGGGAGAGGAATTTCCTTCCAAGTTTACCATACTGATGTCAGCAGACTACAGCATGTCCACTTCCAAGCTCACTCACAAGGTTGGTGGTAACCTTCAGTTTCTCTCAGCTCAATTGAAGGTTTTTAAAAAAAAGAAAAGGGAATTACCCAGGATGCATACCAGAAGTCAGTATTATCTGGGGGCCATCCCACAGGCTGTCGACATCACATGGGTTATGCTTTCTCTGAGTTATCCATTTCTTCTGTTTCATATTACCTCTTGGCTTATTTACTCTGTGTTACACCTTGAGATCTCCGAGTTTGGACATCTACTTTGAAGAGCCCCTGAAGAGAAGGGACAAAGCCTGTGGAGATCAAGCTTGATAAAGGGGTTTGAGATGATTCAACAGATGGGCCAGGAGTTTTTGTTTGTTTGTTTTTGGTTTTTTTACATCAACAGGCAGCTTCCCAGAACCCCACAATCCATCACAACATCATCCCACTGTTTGGGAGACTACTATTGAAAAATCATAGGCTTCACTTGAGACTCTTTCCCCGAGAGATTGCTTTGGTATCTACACACAGCTCAAAGGGCTGGCAGGCCTGAATGCTTCAATTAGCACCTGTCCTAGGAAGTAGGAGCCCCTTATAGGCTGTTCCTTCTATTTTCTGCTGAAGGCTCAGACTTGCACGTGAATACTTGTAATGAGGAAAGCAAAAGTTAAAATCCTGCCCCCGTGTGGGCAGAGTCACTGGATTCTCTCCCATTTGCGCCTGTGAGAACACCAGCACAGAACTGCTCCTGCCTGAAGACTCCCCCAGCAAACTGAGAATCTAAGACTAGGGGCCAAAACACCTCTTCTCCAGGAACTGGGAAAATTTCTAGCTTGGTTGTTCTTCCTTGGACAGGCTTTTCATCAAGTGACAAAATACAGTGTAAAGATTAAGAGTGGCCTTAAGGCAAAAGTCCTAGAACCTGGACCTGGAGAGACCTCATCAAGATAGCAGCATAAGCAAACTCTGAACTCATCTCCTCCCATGAACACTACCAGGTTACAACTATTTTTGGAAAAATTACCCTGGGTAGAAAACTGGACAAAAAGAACCCCCACAACAAGGGACAGTCCTGACTAAGGCAGAAGAGGCA
This sequence comes from Equus quagga, assembly GCF_021613505.1. NCBI lineage: Eukaryota > Metazoa > Chordata > Mammalia > Perissodactyla > Equidae > Equus > Equus quagga. The sequence continues at coordinate 95,095,560 of NC_060269.1, forward strand.
GAAATTCCTGCTGGAGAGAAAAAAGTCACCTTCGAGAGCAGCAGAGTTTCTCAGCCGGCCAGGAGGGAGCCACCCTAAGGTACGCAGCCCTCCCTGGAGGAGTGAGGTCCTGAGTAGAGGGGCAGTACTGCTATAAGCATCCTTCAGACTCAGCACAACCGAGACAAGTGTCTTACTATCTGGCTTCACTGGCTATTAACTGCAGCAGGGAATACCTCCAGAAAAGCTATCAGACATAAAGCAAAAAAGACCTGGGTCTTAAAGGGCTCACCCACAAACTCACCCGTCTCAGCAAACTAAAATCACCAGAAAGAAGGCTGACAGTCCTTTGGTGAAAAGAGACTCACCTGGTGGGCTCTGAGGGCATCCTGGTGAGAGGAAGGACCTCTCCAGAGACAGACATTGGTGGGGGCCATTGTTCTGACCTGGTCCAGGCATGCTGACACAGACCCTGGCAGACACATTGAGGTTCTTCCCCTGGCCTGTTGGACCAGGGGTCTGCCACACCCACTAGAGCACAGATTTAATCCAGTTCAGCCAGGTCAGGCAGCCAGCCCTAAGGATCTGTGACACCCAACATCAAGACCTCAGGCTACTTGTCAGCCTGCATTGACTGGGTGCCTTGATCCTCTGCAGGCAGGCAAGTGTGTCCAACTCTGTGAGGCAGGGCATGTGTGAGGACAAGGTGAACTGTTGGGGACATTGGTGGAGAGGTGGGGGCCTGTGGAGTGGGGCATTGGGGTACACTTCAAGGGGTTGGGAAGTGTGTGTGTACCAGGACTGTGCTGACAGTGTGTATGGTCCTGTGGGGGGTGAGGGTTATCAGTGGCAGAAGACCTATGCTTCACAAATAGCCATAAAAAGGATCAGCCCCACCTTCCAAAGCCTGAAACAATTGAGTGATCCCATGTCTAGGGACAGCCACACTCAGCTGCACTTCTAAGAGAACTGACAACAGCCTTGTAGGCCTGAGGCCTATAGCAACTGTAAGCCCCTGAGCCTAGCAACCAGCTACACTGGGTACCTACCCAATTAGCAGGAAAACTGCAAGAGGAGTGTGCTGTTAGACCTTGTAGCCAACAGTGCTGAGGCTCCCCAAATTGGATTTACAAACAGCTGGCCAGGGAAGAAAAGACTAGACTCCCTGGGTACGTGCATTAAGTGCAACCCTGTCACAGCAGAAGGACACAAGTAGCCCACAAAGGGGTCACTCTTGGATCTTTTGGACTGGTGACAAGAGGGAAGCACACTGCTGGGCCTCAAAAGGCATCTCTTACATAAGGCCACTGCTCCAAGATCAGGAGACATAGCTGACTCACCTAATACATAGAAATAAGCACAGAGAGAGGCATAATGAGGAGACAAAGGAATACATTTCAAGCAAGGGAACAGGACAAAATCCCAGAAAAAGGACTAAACGAAACAGAAATAAGTGACCTACCTGACAAAGAGTTCAAACAAAATCTCATAAGGATGCTCACAGATATTAGAAGACTGGATGAGCAGTGAGCTCATCAACAAAGCACTGGAAAATATTTAAAAAGGACCAATCAGAAATGAAGAATATAATACTGGAAATGAAAAATTCACTAGAGGGACTCAATAGCAGAGTAGAGGCTACAGAAGAATGGGTAAGTGAGCTACAGGAAAGACTAGAGGAAATCACTCAAGCTGAACAGAAAAAAGACAATAATTAGACAGAATGAGAACAGTCTAAGGGAACTCTGGGACAATATCAAGCACACTAACATTCGTATTATAGGTGTCCCAGAAGGAGAAGAATGAGACACAGGGGCAGAAAATATATTTGAAGAAATAACAGAGGAAAATTTTCCTAATCTAAGGAAGGAAACAGACATTCAAGCACAGGGAGCTCCAAACTAGATAAGCCCAAAGAGGCCCAAACAAAGACATTATAATTAAAATGACCAACATTATCATTAAAATATCCAAAATTAAAGATAAAGAGAATCCTAAAAGCAGCAACAGAAAGGTCACAAGTGACATACAAAGGAAAGCCCATAAAGGCTATCAGTGGACTTCTCAGCTAAACCTTACAGGCGCGAAGAGAATGGCACGACGTATTTGAAGTGCTAAAAGGAAAATACCTACAGCCAAGAATACTCTATCCATCAAGGTTGTCATTCAGAATGGAAGGAGAAAAAGAGCTTCCCAGACAAGCAAAAATTAAAGGAGTTTATCACCAAGAAACCAGTTCTACAGGAAATGCGAAGGGACTTAAGTGGGAAAGTGCTGACCACAAATAGGGATAAAATTATCAAAAAAATAACCCAAAAAAAACATCAGGCAATAAAATCACTGGTAAAGGTAAAAACATAGTAGAGGTAGCAGATCAACCACCTGTGAAGATAAGATGAAGGTTAAAAGACAAAAGTACTAAGATTACCTATTTCAGTGATTAGAGGGTAATGGATAGACACACACAAAACAAGAGATTATATATGATTTCAAAAACAAAATGTGGGAGGAGAGGAGGGAAAGCCTTTAGAAAGAGTTTAAGCTAAAGAGTCCATCGATTCAATATACACTGTTATAAACAGAATATTATATAGGTTCCTCATGGTAATCAAATCAAACCTGTAAGTAATAAGTAAGACAAAAGAAATCAAACAAATTACTGAAGAAAGCCATCAAACCACAAGGGAAGAGAGAAAGAGAAAGGGAGAACTACTAAAGCACCCAGAAAAAAAATAAAATGGTAATAAATACATATTTATCAATAACTAGTTTAAATGTCAATGGACTAAATGCTCCAATCAAATGCCACAGAGTGGCCAATTGGATAAAAAACCAAGACCCATATATATGCTGCATAGAAGAGACACACTTCACACCTAGAGACACTCACAAACTGAAAGTGAAAGGATGGAAAAAGATATTCCATGCAGATGGCAGAGAAAAAGAAAGCAGGGGTAGCAATACTTATATCAGACAAAACAGACATTAAAACAAAAACTGTAACAAGAGACAAAGAAGGGCACTACATAATGATAAAGGGAACAATCCAACAAGAAGATATAACATTTGTAAATATCTATGCATCCAACATAGGAGCACCTAAATATATAAAGCAATTATTAACAGACATAAAAAGGAGAAATAGACAGTAACACAATAATAGTAGGGGAATTTAACACTCCACTTACACCAATGGATAGATCATCCAAACAGAATATCAATAAGGAAACACTGGCCTTAAACCATACATTTGACCAGACGGACTTAGTGGATATATATAGAACATTCCATCCAAAAACCACAAAATATACATTCTTTTCAAATGCCCAAGGAATATTCTCCAGGATCAATCACATATTAGACCATAAAACAAGTCTCAATCAATTTAAGAAGATAGAAATAATACCATGCATCTTTTCTCACTACAAAGGTATGAAACTAGAAGTCACCTACAGGAAGAAAACGAGAAAACCCACAAAAATGTGGAGATTAAACAAAATACTACTGAGCAACTATTGGGTCAAAGAAGAAATAAAAAAATTCCTGGATACAAATGACAATGAAAATACGACATGCCAAAATCTATGGGATACAGCAAAAGCAGTTCTTAGAGGGAAGTTTATAGCAATTCAGGCCCACCTCAACAAAGAAAAATCCCAAACAATCTAACAGTGCATTTAAATGTACTGGAAAAAGAACAAATAAATCCCAAAATCAGCAGAACGAAATAATAAAAATCACCGCAGAAATAAATGAAACAGAGACTAAGAAAATTTTAAAAATTAATAAACCAAGAGCTGGTTCTTTGAAAAGATAAACAAAATTGGCAAACCCTGAGCTAGACTCACCAAGAATAAAGAGAAGGCTCAAATAAAATCAGAAATGAAAGAGGAGAAATTACAACAGACACCTCAGAAATACAAAAGATATTAAGAGAACACTGAAAAGCTATACTCCAACAAATTGGATAATCTAGAAGAAATGGATAAATTCTTAGAGACACACAACCATCCAAAACTGGACCAAGAAGAAGTAGAGAATTTGAATAGATAAGTCACCAGTAAGGAGATGAAAACAGTAATCAAAAACCCCCCCAAAAATAAAAGTCCAGGACGACATGGCTTCCCTGGTGAATTCTACCAAACGATCAAAGAAAACAATACCTATCCTTCTCAAGCCCTTCCAAAAAATTGAAGAGGGGTGGTTTCCTAACTCATTCTACAAAGCCAACATTATCCTGATACCAAAACCAGACAAGGACAACACAAAGAAAATTACAGGCCAAGAAAAGATCATACATCATGATCAAGTGGGTTTCACTACAGGGATGCAGGATGGTTCCACATCAGCAAATCAACGTGATACAACACATTAACAAAATGAATAAAAGTCACATGACCATCTCAATAGATGCAGAGAAAGCATTTGACAAGATACAGCATCCACTTATGATAAAAACTGTAAATAAAATGGGTATAGAAGGAAAAGACCTCAACATAATAAAGCCATCTATGACAAACCCACAGCAAATATCATTCTCAATGGAGAAAAACTGAAAGCTATCCCTCTAAGAACAGGAACCAGACAAGGATGCCCACTTTCACCACTCTTATTTAACATAGGATTGGAAGTCCTAGCCAGAGCAACCAGGCAAGAAATAAAAGGGATCCATATTGGAAAAGAAGTGAAACTGTCACTCTTTGCAGATGACATGATTTTATATATAGGAAACCCGAAATAATCCACTAAAAAGCTTTTAGAAATAATAAATGAATATAGTCAATTCACAGGATACAAAATCAACATGCAAAAATCGGCTGCGTTTCTGTACACTAACAACGAAGTAGCAAAGAGAAATTAAGAATACAATCCCATTTACAATTGCAACAAAATAAAATACCTAGGAATAAACTTAACCAAAGAGGTGAAAGATCTGTACACTGAAAACTATAAAACATTGTTGAAAGAAATCGAAAAAGACACCAAGAAATGGAAAGATATTCCTTGCTCTTGAATTGTAAGAATTAACAGTTAAAATGTCCACAATTCCTAAAGCAATCTACAGGTTCAATGCAATCCCTATCAAAGTTTCAACAACATTTTTCACAGAAATAGAACAAAGAATCCTAAAATTTATATGGAACAACAAAAGACCCCGAATAGCCAAAGGATTCCTGAGAAAAAAGAACAAAGCTGGAGGTATCACACTCCCTGATTTCAAAATATGCTACAAAGCCATAGTAACCAAAACAGCATGGTAGTGGCACAAAAACAGACACATAGATCAATGGAACAGAATCGAGAGCCCAGAAATAAACACACACGTTTATGGACAGCTAATATTCAACAAGGGAGCCAAGGGCATACGATGGAGAAAGGAGAGTCTCTTCAATAAATGGTGTTGGGAAAACTGGACAGCCACATGTGAAAGAATGAAAGTAGACCATTACCTTACACCATGCACAAAAATCAACTCAAAATGGATTAAAGACTTGAATGTAAGACCCGAAACCATGAAACTTCTAGAAGAAAACATAGGCAGTACGCTCTTTGACATTGGTCTGAGCAGCATATTTTCAAGTACCATGTCTGACAGGGCAAGGGAAACAAAAGAAAAAAGGAACAAATGGGACTACATCAAACTAAAATCTTCTACACCGCAAAGGAAACCATCAATAAAACGAAAAGACAACCTAACAATTGGAAGATATTTGCAAACCATATATCAGATAAGGGGTTAATATCCAAAACATACAAAGAACTCACACATCTCAACAACAAAAAAACAACCCAATTAAAAAATGGGCAAAAGATCTGAACAGATTTCTCCGAAGAAGATATGCAGATGGCCCACAGACATATGAAGAGATGCTCAACATCATTAGCTATCAGGGAAATGCAAATCAAAACTATAATGAGATATCACCTCACTCCGGTCAGAATGACTATAATTAACAAGACAGGAAACAAGTGTTGGAGAGGATGTGGAGAGAAGTGAACCCTCGTACGTTGCTGGTGGGAGTGCAAACTGGTGCAGCCACTATGGAAAGCAGTATGGAGTATCCTCAGAAAATTAAGAATAGATCTAGCATGTGATCCAGCTATCCCACTGCTGGGTATTTATCCAAAAAACTTGAAAACACGAGTACATAAAGATACATGCACCCCTATGTTTTATGTTCATTGCAGCATTATTCACAATAGCCAGGACTTGGAAGCAACCTAGGTGCCCATCAAGGGATGAAAGGATAATGATGTGGTATATATACACAATGGAATACTACTCAGCCACAAGATATGATGAAATCTGGTCATTTGTGACAATGTGGATGGACCTTGAGGGTATTGTGCTGAGTGAAATAAGTCAGAGGGAGAAAGTCAAATACCGTATGATCTCACTCATAAGTAGAAGATAGAAACAACAAAAAACACACACATAGCAATGGAGATTGGATTGGTGATTACCATAGGGGAAGCGGGGAGGGCAAAAGGGGTGATTAGGCTCACATGTGAGGTGATGGACTATAGTGTTTGGGTCATGAGCATGAGGTAATCTACACCAAATTTGAAATATATTACGATGTACATCTGAAAGCTATATAATGTTATAACCCAATGTTACTGCAATAAAATAAAGAACCTGGTAGAATGTACCTTCCACAGAGTGGACCCTGAATAAACGTTTATGAATGAGCACATAAATATTAAAAAAAAAAATCTGGACCTGCTTTGGACCAAAGGCAGAGAAAAAACATCTTCCCAGTAGTCCAAACCACCTGGCACTGAGAATAGCATCTTGAACAGTCTTAGTCAACTTGTACTAGCTACAGATGTGACATTTAAGAAAGGGGAAGTGTGCTCTGAAATGCTTTTGAAAATTGGAGCCCTACAAACTCGATTCTTTTGCAGCAGGTTCATGATTCCCTCACAGTAGCTAGGTTAGAAGAATGGAAGGTGGTAGTACCCTACTTGTCTGCACTTTCACATCCTACCTAGAATCAAACTCTAGTCCCCACCATGGCTTCTGTCTCACTTGCCGAGCATCCAGTAACTAAATCTGAGATTCCATTTTGGGGGATCTGTAGGAAAGGCAGTGGCCCTCAGAAGAAAAGCTGTGCTGAACACATCCATGTGTAAGAGCAGGCCAGACACCAGAAAGGATAGTCCAGTTCACCAGGTCATTGGATATGGAGGACTTAGAGATGCACTAGCAGATCAGACTTCATGGAAGAGCTTTTTTGCTCCACCTGCTGGGAGTGCTCTCACCAGTCTCCAGTTGTCACCTCCCTCAAGTTTGCTTCAGCTGCAAGGGCATGCCCTTCCCCTGTCACCCACAGCCAATTACCGACTACAGAGGTGTACAAAGGCCAGCCATTTCAGGGCCCCATGGAACAATTCTGACAGGTCATACACATGCCAATGGCACTGTGGGCCTAATGCCATGAAAGATCCCAACACAGAGCCACCATAAGCAGAGGGAGTTGAGTTTCCAGATAACCACATGCCCACTAGTGAGCATTCAGAGAGAAAGTGAAACTCGGCACCTCTACATCTTCCATGACACCTGAAAAAATGTAGGTGCTCATGTAATTAATGGTGTCACTAAAATACACTAGACCAAGTCAGAGAACTGGGTCTTGCACCTACTTCAACACCAAGCTGAATTGCCTTGAGATGTTTACCTGTAACTTCCAAATATGGTAACATTCAAATTATAACCTCAAGGTGATAGAAGTCACATAGGACTCTAAGAATTGCCTTGAAGACCACTTTAACTAGCATTCTTAATTTTCCATCTTCTCAGAAAGAGTCAAAGTAATTTTTTGAATCGAAGTTCAATAAAGATATTCCTTGCAATCTGAACTCACCACATTGGCAATTTGTTATGATTGGCAAAAGGTTTGTACCCAAGACTCACCATGCAAATTGAAAACACTAAAATAAACCTGTGGGTGCACACCAGCAAATTCAGCTGCACACACGAGTGCAGGAGTGGATGGCAACGAGCTGTGGTCTTCTCTGCTATTCCCCACAAGGTCCACATCTCTAGTTCACATCGTTTAATTTACTCTGCTTTCTTTCCCACATGAGAAAAATTAGATGAGCCCTAGAGGCCTGGAAAAGCTCTTACGTTCAAGGAAGAGTTGCATGCAACATGCTGAAGTGTGAAGGCATACAAGACACACTGAGCCACACGCTTATCCCTACTGACCCCACTTTTTTTTTTTTCCACACACATAAGAGGATAATGAAACTGTTGGTTCTTTCTAGAAAAGCAACCATGCTGCTCAAGCACAGGTACTTTTGAAAACATGATATCCTCCACTACTGTGACCCTCAATCCACTCACCTAGGTGTGTGACATTGATACAGGACAAGAGCGAACTCTTGCTTCTCTGGGCACACTGCTCTGCTTTAGCCTTCAGAGTTGGTTTCCCCATTGAAGTGTTTTTTCTACTAAAACAACTTCAGCTTTGCATTATCCGCTTGAGACCATTTTCCTTTTAACTTAACCTGTTCTTTTACCCCCAAAACTACCTCCATCCAGGGCTATATACCAGGGATGTCTTTAGGACCATTATAGTCAATCACTGCTGGTTCTTTCTCCCCAGAAGTCTGCCACCAAGCTGCACAGCTGAGGCTGGGACCCTGAGTGTCTCAGGGAGCACAGAGCTCTTCTTTAGGATTGAGTGCTGCCCTCTGCTGGCCAAGACATTGAACTCAGTCGCAGCATGTCTACCCCACAGGGTACCCTTGGTGCTTGTCTGATTCCCCCATCTGTCTTCCAGCCAGGATGGGAGAGGAACTCAAGAACACCCACATCTTATAAGGCAGAGAGAATTAGTTAATAGCAATGTCCTAGGGACTCAAATTTCATTGTTTCTAGACTTTGATAGCACCTTTTCACTGAGGAAGATCAGCTCAAATAGTCTAGTCTGCTTTTTTTGACCCTCTGATCAAATAAGCCAGGTTAAGGGGTCTACAGAGTACTGACTAGCTTTTAGGTGCAGCCTCGCCTTCACATGGAATATAGACTTGATTCCTTCTGCCAGTTGGGATTATTAGGTTGGTTCCCTAGTGGCAGTACATGGAAGGTAGACCTTCTGATGGAAGACATTATAAATCCCCTACTCACTTGAATAGGTAGATGAACTCTTCATCCTAAGACAAACCGACACTTAAAAAGGTAACATTTCTACCCAGGATCAAAGGATCTTCTACCAAGGATCTGTAAACAAGGCTAAGTCTTTAGCAACCCACTATTTGAAAGTTAATTAGTTTGAAGTATTTGTAGAAAAAAAAGATTTTGAGAGGATCCAAGATGGCACCGTGAGTAGTCCTCTTTGTCTCTCCCCCTTCGAGTCTACAATTATTTGGACATTCATCGCTTAACAAAGGATATCCACACAGCATCTCAGGACGTCTGAGACACCCACGTGACTATACATCGGAAGGCAGACGGACTTCCCTCCAGGAGGATGTGGAGATAGGTGAAAACTCTCCGACCCCAACCGAACAGCCTAGTACCTGCAAGTGGCTTTCTTCCAACAGACGCCCCCAGAAGATCAACACACACCTAGGGCAGGAGCGAGCACACACCAGAGGAGCGACGGTGGAAACAGGTGACCAGAACCCTACCTAAATCCCCTGCAATTACTCCTAAACGCAGAGGGAAACTCTAGAGTTACACACCTGAGCCCGTGGGGAGAGTCTCACCCCGCCATTGGCGGGGAGATCCTGCCTAGTGTTCACGGCACCCAGAGGGTCCCAGAGAGAATCACTGAGGGTACAGCGGCCCCCCGGCTGCCACTGCCTGCACGGTGGGGAAAAGGATTGCCGGAGATCTCAGAGAGGACTGGGGCTGGGTGAAGCTCCAGAGGCCAGCTCCGTGCCCCGGAGGGGAAGCTCCAGAGTTCCGCCCAGGCAGCAGACAGAACTCTCTGTCTGCCATTAGTGGAGGGGCTACGCCCAGCATTCACAACTCCGGGAAAGTCCCAGAGAGAATCCCAGAGGGCGAGGCGACCCCCAGCTGCCATTGCCCGCCCCCTGGGGCTAGGGATTGCCGGAGATCTCGGAGAGGACTGGGGCTGGGTGAAGCTCCAGAGGCTGGCTCTGCGGCCCGGAGGGGAAGCTCCAGAGTTCCACCTTGGGCAGCTGACAAAACTCTGTCTGCTATTAGCGGAGGGGCCATGCCCAGCATCCACAACACCGGGAGGGTCCTGGAGAAGAGAATATCAGGCAGGGCAGCAGCTGACCAGCTACCACTGAAATCAAGATCTCCGGCTATCCCCCAGACAGGGCAAAGGGCTCCCCAAGTTCCTGGGGAACAGGACTGGGGCTGGGTAGAGTTCCAGCAACCCAGCTCCATAGCCTAGGGGGAAACCCTACAGGCTCACAGCAGCCTCAGTGAAAGCCTCGGCACAGCACTAGTAGAGAGCACCCATCCGGCAGCCACAAGGCTGGAAGACCCCGGGACAAAAGTAGCATAGCTAGGTGAGCTAACCACATACTGTAGAAGATACCAATAGCTCTGCTGCAACCCATAGTGGACAAGTGAGATTTTGTGGGTGCCAACAGTGATGGAGCTGCAAATATAAGTGATCCTACCCCTGGCCGCTGGAAAAGCCCATAACACAGTTGCAGACCCCAAGGAGGGAGCACGTCTAGGTGGGCTGCAACAGTAGGCACCAGCAGCCTGAAGCCCCCCTGTGATGGCCCCCATGGCAGAAGAGGGAATCCAAAGGACCACTGTGACTACGAGGAGGGGCCCAGGCCCAGTTAGCAACTGATGATAGGGTTCCTGGTTGGTGCAGCATAAACAGCTGCTCCCCCACCACACCAGCAGAAACAAGTGGAAGGAGCAACTAAACTCTATCTCTATGTGGAGGCACAAATCTACAACATCAAGCAATATGAAAAAATACATTAAATCTCCAGAACAGAAGGAAAATAATACACAGAAAACAATCCCAAAGAAAATGAGATATATAACCTAAATGACGATGACTTCAAAACAGCCATCATTAAAATACTCAATGAGTTAAGAGAATTCAGATAGACAACTCAACGAGTTCAGGAGCTATGTCACAAAAGAGTTTGATACGATAAAGAAGAACCAAACAGAAATACTGGAAATGAAGAACACAATAGAGGAGATTAAGAAAAATCTAGATGCACTGAACAGTAGGGCCGATAATATGGAGGAAAGAATTAGCAATTTGGAAGATGGGAATATAGAAATGCTGCAGGCAGGGGAGGAGAGAAGTAAGACTAAAAAGAAATGAAGAAACTCTCCAAGAATTATCAGACACAATTAGGAGATGCAACGTAAGGATTATAGGTATACCAGAGGGAGAAGAGAAGGAGAAAGGGGCAGAAAGCCTATTCAAAGAAATAATGGCTGAGAACTTCCCAAATCTGGTGAGAGAGATAGATCTTCAGGTGACAGAAGCCAATAGATCTCCAAACTTTATCAATGCAAGAAGACCAACCCCACAGCATGTAGTAGTGAAGCTAGCAAAAGTCAATGACAAGGAGAAAATACTAAGGACAGCCAGGCAAAAGAAACTAACCTACAAAGGAACTCCCATCAGGCTATCAGCAGATTTCTCAGCAGAAACTTTACAGGCTAGAAGAGAGTGGAATGATATATTCAAAAATCTGAAGGACAAAAACCTACAGCCGAGAATTCTCTACCCAGCGAAAATATCCTTCAAATACGATAGAGAAATAAAAACTTTCCCAGATAAGCAAAAATTAAGGGAGTTCATTGCCACAAAACCTCTTCAGGAAATCCTCAGGAAAACCCTCATTCCTGAAAAATCAAAAAAAGGAAAGAGGCTACAAAACCAAGAGCAGAGGAGATAAGTAGAAGGACAACAGAGAGTAGCAGCTCTTCATCAGAATAGATTAAACCATGGGACGAGAAGCAAAGGAAATTGAAGAAAACCGGAAAACAAGACATAAAATGGTAGTGGAAGGCCCCCACATCTCAATAATCACTCTAAATGTAAATGGATTGAACTCCCCAATCAAAAGACACAGAATGGCAGGATGGATCAAAGAACAAGACCCAACAATATGCTGCCTCCAGGAAACACACCTCAGCCCCAAAGACAAACACAGACTCAGAGTGAAGGGATGGAGAACAACACTCCAAGCTAATAATGAACAAAAGAAAGCAGGTGTCACTATACTAATATCAGACAAGGTAGACTTCAAAGCAAAACAGATAAAGAAAGACAAAGAGGGACAGTATATAATGATAAAAGGGACTCTCCACCAAGAAGACATAACACTTAGAAATATATACGCACCCAACCCAGGAGCACTAAAATTTGTAAAGCAACTCTTAATAGAACTAAAAGAAGGCATCAACAACAATACAATAATAGTAGGGGACCTCAACACACCATTAACACCAATGGACAGAACATCCAGACAGAAAATCAACAAGGAAATAATAGAATTAAATGAAAAATTAGACCAGATGGACTTAATAGATATATATAGAACACTTCATCCAAAAACAGCAGGATACACATTCTTCTCAAGTGCACATGGAACATTCTCAAGGATTGACCATATTTTGGGAAACAAAGCAAACATCAATAAATACAAGAGAGTTGAAATAATATCAAGCATCTTTTCTGATCATAATGCTATGAAACTAGAAATCAACTACAAGAAAAAAGCAGAGAAAGGTGCAAAAATGTGGAGACTAAACAACACGCTTTTGAACAAACAATGGATCATTGAAGAAATTAAAGAAGAAATCAAATATTATCTGGAGACAAATGAAAATGAGAACACAACATACCAAATCATCTGGGATGCAGCAAAACTAGTCCTAAGAGGGAAATTCATCGCAATACAGGCTCACCTCACTAAACAAGAAAAGGCTCACAAAAGCAACCTCAAACGACACCTAACAGAACTAGAAAAAGAAGAACAAACAAAGCCCAGAGTCAGTAGAAGGAGGGAAATAATAAAAATAAGAGCAGAAATAAACGATATTGAAACAAAAAAGACAATAGAAAGGATCAATGAAACAAAGAGTTGGTTCTTCGAAAAAATTAACAAAATCGACAAACCTTTAGCCAGACTCACCAAGAAAAGAAGAGAGAAATCGCAAATAAATAAAATTAGGAATGAGAGAGGAGAAATCACAACAGATACCAATGAAATACAAGAGATCATAAGAGAATACTATGAAAAATTATATGCCAACAAATTGAACAACCTGGAAGAAATGGACAACTTCCTAGACTCCTACAACCTCCCCAAACTGAATCAGGAAGAAATGGAGAATCTGAATAGGCCAATCGCAAGTAAGGAAATAGAAACGGTAATCAAAAACCTCCCCAAAAATAAGAGTCCAGGACCAGACGGCTTCTCTGGAGAATTCTACCAAACATTCAAAGAAGACTTAATACCTATTCTTCTCAAACTATTCCAGAAAAATTGAGGAAGATGGAGTACTCCCTAAACATTCTATGAAGCCAACATCACTCTGATCCCCAAACCTGACAAGGACAACACAAAGAAGGAGAACTACAGGCCAATATCACTGATGAACATAGATGCAAAAATCCTCAACAAAGTTTTGGCAAACTGAATACAGCAATACATCAAAAAGATTATACACCATGATCAAGTGGGATTTATACCAGGGACACAGGGATGGTTCAACATCCACAAGTCAATCAACGTGATACACTACATCAACAAAATGAAAAACAAAAACCACATGATCATCTCAATAGATGCAGAGAAAGCATTCGACAAGATCCAACACCCATTTATGATAAAAACCCTCAATAAAATGGGTATAGAAGGAAAGTACCTCAACATAATAAAGGCCATATATGACAAACCCACAGCCAACATCATCCTCAATGGACAAAAACTGAAAGCCATCCCTCTGAGGACAGGAACAAGACAAGGGTGCCCACTTTCACCACTCCTATTCAACATAGTACTGGAGGTGTTGGCCATAGCAATTCGGCAGGAAAAAGAAATAAAAGGAATCCAAATAGGCAATGAAGAAGTAAAACTCTCGCTGTTTGCAGACGACATGATCTTATATATAGAAAACCCCAAAGAATCCATAGAAAAACTATTAGAAATAATCAACAACTACAGCAAAGTAGCAGGGTATAAAATCAACATACATAAATCAGTAGCATTTCTATACACTAACAATGAACTAACAGAAAAAGAACTCAAGAACTCAATCCCATTCACAATCGCAATGAAAAGAATAAAATACCTTGGGATAAACTTAACCAAGGAAGTGAAGGATCTATACAATGAAAACTACAAGACTTTCTTGAAAGAAATCGACGACAACATAAAGAGATGGAAAGACATTCCATGCACATGGATTGGAAGAATAAACATAGTTAAAATGTCCATACTACCTAAAGCAATCTACAGATTCAATGCTATCCCAATCAGAATCCCAAGAACATTCTTCACAGAAATTGAACAAAGAATCCTAAAATTCATATGGGGCAACAAAAGACCGCGAATTGCTAAAGCAATCCTGAGCAAGAAAAACAAAGCCGGCGGAATCACAATCCCCAATTTCAAAACATACTACAAAGCTACAGTGATCAAAACAGCATGGTACTGGTACAAAAACAGGTGCACAGATCAATGGAACAGAATTGAAAGCCCAGAGATAAAACCACACATCTATGGACAACTAATCTTCGACAAAGGAGCAGAGGGCCTACAATGGAGAAAAGAAAGTCTCTTCAACAAATGGTGCTGGGAAAACTGGACAGCCACATGCAAAAGATTGAAAATTGACCATTCTTTTTCACCACACACCAAAATAAACTCAAAATGGATCAAAGACCTAAAGATTAGGCCTGAAACAATAAGTCTTCTGGAAGAGAATATAGGCAATACACTCTTTGACATCAGTTTCAAAAGAATCTTTTCAGACACTATAACTCCTCAGTTGAGGGAAACAGTAGAAAGAATAAACAAATGGGACTTCAGACTAAAGAGCTTCTTTAAGGCAAGGGAAAACAGGATTGAAACAAAAAAAACAGCTCACTAATTGGGAAAAAATATTTACAAGCCACTTATCCGACAAAGGGTTAATCTCCATAATATACAAAGAACTCACACGGCTTAACAAAAAAACAAACAACCCGATCAAAAAATGGGCAGAGGACATGAACAGACATTTCTCAAAAGAAGATATGAATATGGCCAATAGACACATGAAAAGATGTTCATCATCGCTAATCATCAGGGAAATGCAAATCAAGACTACACTAAGATATCATCTTACACCCGTTAGATTGGCAAAAAACATCCAAAACCAAGAGCGACAAATGTTGGAGAGGTTGTGGAGAAAAAGGAACCCTCATACACTGTTGGTGGGAATGCAAACTGGTACAGCCACTATGGAAAACAGTATGGAGATTTCTCAAAAAGTTAAAAATAGAAATACCCTATGACCCAACCATCCCATTACTGGGTATCTATCCTAAGAACCTGAAATCAGAAATCCCAAGAGTCCCTTGTACCCCTGTTCATTGCAGCATTATTTACAATAGCCAAGATGTGGAACCAACCTACATGCCCAGAAACTGATGATTGGATAAAGAAGATATGGTATATATACACAATGGAATACTACTCAGCCATAAAAAAAAGACAAAATTGGCCCATTCGCAGCAATCTGGATGGACCTCGAGGGTATTATGTTAAGCAAAATAAGCCAGTCAGAGAAAGATGAACTCTATATGACTCCACTCATAGGTGGAAGTTAATATATTGACAAGGAGATCTGATCGGTGGTTACCAGGGAAAAGGGGGGGTGGGGGGGAGGGCACAAAGGGAGAAGTGGTGTACCCACAACATGACTAACAAAAATGTACAACTAAAATCTCACAAGGTTGTAATCTATCATAACATTAATTAAAAAAATAAAAAAAAGATTTTGCAGTATCAGACCACCAGTGTTATGTCACTCCCTCATCTGTGACAGCAGAACCGATAGCTTCCCTGTGCAATCCAGGTGTCCACTGCAGGTGAGTGGGCCCAGGCCCCTCCATCACTCAGAACTGTGGGCCTGCCTGTGATTGAAGATTCTCCTACTGACCTAGAAGTTCCCACCTCTGCATACCCATTAGCACACGGACCCAAGAGACTAGAAAGGTAGATATGTCCTCCAAGCCTACACATGTCTGTATTGGGAAAGAAATTTAATCTAAAATAGAACCAGAGGATATAAAAATGGAGAATCTCACACATGCGCCCTCAGGAAGAGGAAACAAGGACTGAGACCTATTTCCCAGAAACATCCGATTTACAGAAAATTCACATTATTGGAGTTTTCTGAAATGATAGGGAAGTAATTAGAGGTTGCTTCACATCAACTTGGGAAATTTTGCTTATATTGCTTTCCAGAGGCATGAAGAAGGTTGAGTTGGTCTCACAAAATGACCCAAATTGAGATTTGTTTGATTGGACTGGTTTTGTCTGCTTGGGGAATTTTCAAACCTGGTCTCCATTTGTTTGGATTCTAACCAACTCTAAACTTTCCTCTCTTTACATTCCCTGTCCATAAATACAGCCTCCCCAAACCCTCCACAAACTCACCTTTTGCTTGCTGCAGTTTCCGTGTCCCAAATTGCAATTCCTCAGCTATTCCCAAAGAAACTCATCTTTTTACATGCTTTTGAGTTGCCTCTTTATTTAGGTCAAAAGTACAGTAGTCCCACTTGATCCATGGTTTCACTTTCCGTGGTTTCAGTTACCTGCAGTCAACCATGCCCCGGAAGCAGATGAGCCTCTAACATATTGTCAAAAGGTCAACAGTAGCCTGACGCTACGTCACAGTGTCTACATCATTCGCCTCACTTCATTTCATCACATAGGCATTTTATCTCACATCACAAGAAAAAGGGTTAGTACAGTAGAAGATATTTTGAGAAAGAGACCACATCCATACAACTTATTATAGTATGTTATGATTGCTCTATTTTTAGTTATTATAAATCTCTTATTCTGCCCAATTTATAAACTGTACATAGGTATACATGTATAGGAAAAAACATAGGATACAGTATAGTGTTCGGCACTATCTGAGGTTTCAGGCATCCACTGGAGGTCTTGGAACATAACCCCCATGGATAAGGGGGGACTACTGTATACACATCTTGTAGAATTCTTAGCCTTGAACTACGATGCTTGGACATCTCATCTGTTAGGAAATTGGGAATATCCACCTTCCTACTAAACTCAATACAGGGAATCCTGTGAAGGCAATTAGACCTTTGATACAATATATTACTACAAATTCCATCCCATTCTGAAGGGCAACAACAATGACAGATGACTCACACTTTGTCCACACAGAACAGGGCTCGAAGTCAGGCTCTACTAACTGGGCAACAAGTCTACCACCACCACCAACATACCCTCCTCCCAAAACTGACAGATGTCTCTCAGTCCTAACCTGCATGGTACATGGGATCCACAATCAGGCCTAGCCAGTACTCACCAGGACCTGCAATCCTCCAAGGCAGCTTTTTTAACTTTCCATTTTTGCCAGTAAATGAGAATCACAACTATACTCCAAAAATGTCTTCATTATCCTGTCAAGTATCTCCCTCACCCCTGATCAGAAGGCAGTTTTATTCTTGAACCATAGCCTAGATTCTTCAAGCATTTAAGAACTTCTGTCAGCACCACTGATACTGTTTTAGGATTAAGAGAGATAAAGTTATGTTCCAAATGCCAGCTGAAGACACCATTTCCAATTCCAAAGCATCTTGGCTATAATCTATGATGGTGACAGCCCTTAAGATAAGCCTCTCAGAGCCCATACTTAGGAGAGAGTGATTGAGAGCTCCAGCTGCTGTACTACAAATCAAGCGCAAGTGGAATGACAAGGGGCCCAAGATGAAAAATATACAGATCCCTGGGCAGTGGCCATTGGCCTGGTCATCTAGTCAGGGTCTCGATGAAAAATGACTGGAAAATCAGGAGGTGGTGTAGGGAAAAGCACATGGATGTACAAGACATGCAGATAGTCCTATCACATGTTAACGCCAACAAGCCCTGACCCAAGAGGCACTAAACAACTCAACAGACAAAATGGTTCTGCCAGTCTACAGCCAGCCTTCATCAGCCCAAGGGCAAATGAATGCAGGGACCATGGTTGCAGGGATGGAGATTACATGTGTGCCCAACTCCGTTCAATGCCAATTTTCAAAGACAATCTAGCTACTGTTGCTTCTGAGTGCTCAACCTGTCAGAGGTAACTGTTGAATTCCCTGTGTGGAACTATTTAAGAGACCAACTTGCCACTTGGTAGCAAGTTGACTACCTTGACTACATTAAGCCCTTTCCATTTTAGAAAAGTTAGAAATTCAGTGTCCTAGGAATAGATACCTAATCTTGGTATGGCTTTGTCTTTTCTGCTTGCAGATCCTCAAACAGTACTACTCTGGTGACTTCTGCAATGTTCCATCCTCAGGCCTGGATGCCCTGGAGCAAAGCAACTGAGCCACAGACTCACTTCACAGAGGTGGTGGTATAGAACAGGTCCTCTGATTGTGGGGTCCACTGTTCATATATCACACACATAACCATTCTTTGCTTTCTGAATGCTCTTTCAACTTTCTCAGAAGAAGCACTACAGATTTAATATGTTATATAATATAAGCTGTAAGTTTGGCATGCCTTCTTTCCACATGCAGTCTGTACATTAAAGAGGTACATTGTTTTAAAAAAAAGACATCTGTTATTTTATCCCTCCTAGGAAGACCACATGGGTACAAAAACCAAAAAGGAAAAGCAAAAGCAGCAGTCCCATTCACCATCACTCCAAGGATCTACTGAGTCATTTTGTAAGTCATCATAGTTTCGAGTATAACGGACTGACCAACACGAGGAGGCTGGGCTACTTTTACATGATGGGAGCAGGAGCAACGTCTGTTGAATACAGGTGATCCCCTTGGGTATCTCCTCATATTTCCTTCATGCCCTATTGTAAGTCAGATACATTCTGCAGCCAAGGCTTGAAAAGGCATGAGTAGTAAGACCTCATACCTTTTAGGATGAGGTTTGGGTCACACCACCAGGCAAGCCACCAAACTTCAGATGAGGTGATAGCCACAAGTAAAGACAATGTAGAGTAGAGAGGGGAGGAGGTAGAAGATGGGTATCAGTTACGACCCAAGATCGATTCCAACAAAGGAAGCTATATTTCATCCTGCTGACACTCTGATTTTCTTTCTGGAAGAGAGGCCTGTGGGAACCGCGCAGTTGCTTCTCTGTAGACCTGGGTAGAGAAGTAGATCCATCAGTATAAGGAGCAGACTGATGCCCATTAGAATGCCACACTTCCCATAGATTGTTTCCAACCATTGGCTGAATGCAGCAGGGACACTGAGGAAGGCCCACTCCTGGGAGATGTGGACTCCTCTTAGGGGTGATTTTTTTTCTGTTATTTGCCCTTGACCTTCCCAAGGTACTTAGTATTGCCCCACAGTCTAAGCCACTTCCTACCCAACCTTTCCTCCTTTCTTTACAGGATTAGACTGGCATTGTTCTAATGGCTTTCCCAGAATCCTCCAGCTCCATCATCTTAGTTTCCTTCAGAGGCCTTTTTTTCAAAACAAATTAGCAACTAATCCCATTTTGAAATCTGCATCACAGGAGGACACAAGCCAACAGTATAGAAGTTTTGGGTCCCAACTAAAGACTAAGATACTACAAAACATTCAGCTGTGAAATAAACATATGCCTGTATATGTCTACAAGCCTACTCTATTCAGAATGAAGATGAGCATATGTTTAACGCAGAGGAGGGGGCTAGGCATGGCTCCCGAGTTACTTACTTAACACTATGAATATCAACTTTATCCCGTATCAATGTGATGTCTGAGGTGTATGGACCTTCCTTTCCAAAAGTTAGTCCCTACTCCTTCCATTACTAATATTTCACTCTTTGCCACATTTCCTCCTCACATTTTCTCCTGACCAATTATTTTGTATTCTTCTGTTCCAGTCTTCTCATGTTCTACCTTATGCCATTTCTCTCTGCTATTGACCCAGATGAACTCATGATTTTCCCGGGCATAGTGATGTACTTGCAGCCCCTCAATGTCCTCAGCCTGCCTCAAGAAGCTAATTACCAAGTATGAAAAGTAAGTGCCTAGAGGAACCCAGACTGACCAGGAAGACCAGGACTCAGATCTGTTCCTTTGCATTGGAGGCTCACTGGATCCAGGCTGACAGAAACCTGGGTGACTCTATCCTACCCGTGCTGGCACAGGGGCTAGTGTTATTAACTCTGACACCACTCAGCCAATCCTTCGTTTGGCATCTGCTCTTTCCATTTCGTTTTAAACTTTCTCTTTCCTTGCTTTAACGTTAATCACTTCCGGACAGAACTCCCAGAAGTGGTGGTGGCTTCCTAACTTTCCCTGACTTGTATTTTTCATAACATACTGTTTGAAATCACCACCTTGCCTTATAAAACTCACATATATGCTGGTAAGTTCAATTATATGCAGGACAGCCACATGGATATGGGATCATTGCCATTTTACATTGGCACTGAAATAGCCTTTCCAACTCCCTTTAGGATACCCTCTCTGCATCCTATTTTGAGTTACATGATCTAAAAAGCCTTTAATATTACTCTCTACTACCTGATGCCCTAATTTTATTAACTAGCAAGTTGGTTAACATTGCAAATGAAGGAAATCAGTTTCCTCTAAGACCAACACCTCAGGTGTATTCCGCTGGGCTGTTTAACTATTAGGATTCTTTTTGGTTGCAAGCGACAGAAAACCCAAGCTGTAATTGTCTTAAGACAGTCAGGAATACATTGGCACAAACTGAAGAGTCTAAATTTGGTGTTGTCTCCGAGAGAGACTGGTTCAAGTGGCTCTACCTTCGAAGAAGTTGCAGGTTCCCCCCTTTATGATGGCAGGTGCTCTACCTTGTTGTCTTTGAAATGTCCCTTCCAAATGCTCTTCTGTAAAATAAGTTGCTCCTTTTCAGGAACATCTCCTTGATTAGAGAGCACGCCCATCCCAGAACTAGTCACTATAGTCCTGGGCATGTGGGCAGCGAAATGGAATGCCCTAATAAGCTAAAGTCATACCTATGGCTGAGAATAACCAAGGACAGAGGGTAACTCGGGAATGACCTCCTAAAATAAAGTCAGGGTATGTTTGACTGAAAATGTGGAAATCAATGTTGGGGAAGGATCTGACAAGTGTCTCTAACATTCAAACCCGGAGTACGATGACCAGCCTCAGAGTTCACGACTCCTTTCTATTGAGGAGTTCCCACTCTGAAAATCCCAGCTCTAGCTTTGACATTAGTTATTATCCCTTAAGACCTGCCAAGTTAGCCATTCTGATTAAAGGCAAGGGAACCACAAAATCTGATAGCTAGCCAAACGGTATCAGTACGCCTACTCAAAAAACATGAAATTCAGCATTATATGGGATTTCTGAGGTGACTTTGGATGGGAACTTGGAGTGGAGCTTTTCTACTTGAGCAACAGCTTAGATAGCTATGGAAATTGTAGGTATACGCCAATCGCTATCGTTACTGCGGGTGCTCTCCTCCTTGACTCTGTCCCTACCAAAGAACTGCCAATCAAGACTCTGCAACACGTCCTAGGCAAGAGTATCATTTCTAGTAAGTTTCCAACTAAACAGGAAGCACTTGACTGGTTTTCAGAGACTTAGGGAGTTGAAACCTGACACAGAACTCAGGCACAGGTAATTGGTAAAATTTATCAATTCCTAGTGCAGCTGGGATCAAGAACCATTGAATCAGCTGATTACTTTCAATCCCATGGGATCTAGAGCTACCAACTTGAGGATTCATACCCTACCTCAGATATAAGTGGGTTTTAAACCCTCTTTTGGGGACCCAGAGATCTCCAACCCGTTTTCTAAGCTGCTTCTTGCATTTCATGCTCTGCTTCATTATCTGTAAATCCATGTCCACACCAAGAGGGCCCCCATAGTAGAAATGAGGAAGAGCTCCAGAGACCAGAGAAAAGAGCTCCACTCAGACCTCCTGCAGTGGGCCACATAATTGACTGAGAGGCCCAGCTGATTTCTCATGGCAGGGAGACTAAGGGAAGCCCGTTTATACAAGACAAAGGACCCCTCTCTCAAGCAGCTTTGAGTAGAAGATTCCCTTTCAGCCTACCCAAACTTCTTTTATGACTTCAGTGAAGTCTGGATTTATACCCACCTTCCTTCCTCCCCTACTTGCAGAATAAAGGCTCTCCTCCCTCCTGAGGCTCCTCCTTTTCTCCCTCACAGGGGTTTCCCCTCAGTAAGTTCTTACACTTCCAGTCCTGTGTCAGTATTTGCTTCTCCTAGAATTCTACCCATTCAAGAACTCATCAGTTTCCCCCCAACCTCACTCAAGACCCTAGAAACCAGTAAGGCCCTTATACGTCCCCCAAACCTCCAGTTCTAAGTACCTCTCTCTAATGGAGAACTGTGGTTCTAAATTCTCACAAACTCTCTGCCTTATGCCAAATACAGTTTATGCCAATCTAGCCCAGAAGCTCAGGCTTTAGGGTAAAGAAACATCTAGATTATGGGAGTGAGGCTAGAAACAGTTTTGAGGAGACATGAGATCAAACTGATAGAGACGCCAACAATCGCATTTCATGCCGTGCTCCAATATCTACAGATCAATGTCCACATCAAAAGGGCCCTCATAGAAGAAATAAGGGCCAGGACTACACACAGTGCCGGCAAGTAGCAGTAGCTCAGGCAGAACTAAGGAGAACTGCAAACACATAGCTCAGAGCCAAGATCTCTTCCTCCATTTTCCCACCCCTTCATTCTCACCAAGCAATCTCCTCTGAACCCTCTGAAGGCAGAGCCTCGAGTCGCACTGAGGCCTCAGACCCCACAGTCCACCTGCAAAACGGAAAGAGAACTTCTTCCTGACCACAAGACAGGATCATGATCCATGCGTGCCCATATGATGTCTGAGAGTCTCTAACCTGCTTCAAAGAGAAAGCCACCTCATCTCATGTAACATTGTCGCAAGTTTTATCCACAATAAGAATGTGCTTTCAAAGCAGAGCTCCTTGACTTTATCCAGAATTTGGTCATTCTCAGGTCGCCCCCTCCAGAGAGAACAAGAACCTTTAGTCCTATCGCAGCATAGCTGACAGTGCTCTGCCCAGATTAGCTTCTGATAAATCTCTATTAAACCATTAGGTTTTACCTAACTATCACCTCTTTTATTCTTCATTCCTTCTGTGCCAAGGTTTAACTTCCTCTGAGGTACCTGGATTTCAGACTGTTTCGGTTGTAGAGAGCGAAAAGGTGGTGTTCAAAATGGCATAAGAGTAGACTTGTGGTTTCTAATTCCACATGTATGGAGCTTGGAAGTCACCTCTCCATCCTAACAAGTGGAAATCGGAACAGACTGATTGAAAAACAATTCTTCCTGGATCCATAACAGAGGGGAGGACACAGGCAAATGACTGCTCCCTAGACTGGGGAGACAGGTGAAACAGGTAGTCCTGGCTTACAAGCACAGAGACTCCAGGGGGAAATACAGAGGGAACCAGCACAGGGGAGGAAAACTTGAACTGTATCTGACCAATTTCTGGAAGTTCAGGTGAGAATAGTCTGAGATTTAAAAACTCCAGGGGGACCCAGCCATAGGGAGCCCCCACGATATCATGAAATTTACCTCCGGCAGCTCAACTAGATTCTCACAGTCAGAAACTGAGAAAATTCCTACCCTGTTTCTGGCAGGGGGAGAGGAAGAAGAATCATTTAAAATACGCCAGAGCACTCTGTTCTTCTGAGGGCCTACCATCAGGAGCAACTAGTACACTAGAGCCTAACCTGCTGGCGCATTATCAGAGCCTAACTGACCTGGGTGGGAAGTACCCAACTCCAGCACATTCTATCCATTTGTTTCATCCACGGAGGGAAAAACAACTGATGAACACGTGTATAGTTCATAGTCCCAAGGTGTCGGCTCACAAAAAGCCTGAGACTTTATCACATGATCATGGAACACTAGAGCAATTCCTTTTACCCAGTGCATCATGTCTGGCTATCAAGAAATTATTACAAGGCCTAACAAAAGGCAGAACGGCAGAAGAAAACACACATCAATATTTTTGTTATCTCCTTTATACCCAACCATGTTTCTCCCATCAATCCCCTGCATAGTATGGTTCCCACACTTGGGCAGAACCTCAATCAGCACCAAAATCTGCAGAGAAAAATCTACTCATGACGGCCAACACATGGGCATATTGAACTTCAAAGTAGATAAGAAAACCCTTGGGAATTTCAGCAAACACACTGAACTTCAACAGCAACACTAAGCCAGAAGACAGCATAGAAACTTTCAATACTATCAAGAAAATATGGCCTGAAAACTTGATCAAAGAACTCAAATAAGTACAAAAGCTACTGTTATCATACAAGATTCAATACGCCTCTGACAAGCCATTCCTTGGAATCCACTAGAGAACAAGCTTCAGAACCACCAAAGTGACTGGTGAGATGCCAATAAATGAGACTCTTGGCCCTGCCAGGAGGCAATGGTAGGATAGTCAATGTCCACCAAGCAATCGGAAGAAGTGTTTCTATGCTAATCTGTTGTCTACCTCTCCCTCATGATAACCTAGCTCAGCCTCCAGTTGACTTCCTGACAGTGCACTCCCTATTGAAACTTCTCATCCTGCTACTACTAGTTGAAACTTTGGAGCATTCCAGATAATGCTAAATTAGGTGTGATAAGAATAGAACAAAGGTCTTCACCTACCTTGAAATTTTTTCTTGTGATTAAGCCCAAAAGCAAGTGTGCGTACAAGGAGGGCTCACTTCTAGGATAAGCATGTAGAAAAGTATCACTTGAGGGAAACAGAAGAGTCTTCTCCCCCACCCATCCCTTGCCCTTTTCCTCCTCTAATCACAAAATTAACGAACAGGTTGAGCCACGCCCATATGCCATCAACTTCCTTTTTACTGTTTCTCTGTATCCCCTCAGCTCTAGCTATCATGTGTCTCCTAGAGCCAAGCCCTGCATCTCTTCCAGAGCACTGCCCCTGGATTGTGGGGCATCTTTGCCTGTACACTCAAAGACCCAGAAGTTCCTGAGGATTTACACTTCCCCTCCTCCTCCAAATATGGGTGGCTCTTAACTAATCACTCTCAGATACATGGATTTGAAAGTACAACTCACAACTGAGTGTTACTTGTAGTCTGTGCTCCCCTATGGGATCCAGACAGGTAATATAGTGCACAGGACTTTGCCAGAGGTTACAGGTGTTCTTGGCTTCCTTGCCAACTCCTGTTCTGCCTTCTACTCCTTCACTAATATCTCCTGGGAATACTTCCATTATCACTTCTACACAAATCTCTCACGATCTGTTTCTGGGGATCCTAAAGTAAAACTACCACACTTGGCCTCATTTTAAGTTGATGACTCAATAGCATGTCTAGAATGGGTGATCTACTTCTTTATTTAGTAGCGTTTGGAATTAACACACTGTGGGTTCCCATTTCTAGCTCCAGGATTCAAGGAACCCTGTCAGAGGCTGTCAGTGCTGAGCTCACATCCCCTTGGTGTCCTCCCAATTTCAGACACAATAGCTCCTGGTGATTTGACTGCCAAGAACCAGCACATCTGTATTTGCTGGGAGCAGGGAGAAGCTGCCTGAAGAGAGCCCAAGGGCCTGGGAATTTTGCCCCTCCAGTGGCAAGCTTTAGTCCAAGAGGGATGGGTGAGATGGCATCAGTACTTTTGTTCCCTTTCCCTTGATTAGAAGAACTCAGGTATGATCTATACTCACTCCAGAGGTTCTCTACCACGTTGACCTTGTTATTGTTATGTGCCATCAAGTCACCTCCAACTCCTGGAGACCCTACGAATGAGTGATGTCCACAATGTCCTGTCTTCTGTAGACTCAAGCCTATAGCTTCTTTTATGAAGTTAATCCTTCTCATGTTTGGTCTTTTCGTGCTGGCTTCTACTTTTCCCAGCATTGTCTTTTCCAAAGAATCCTGCCTTCTCATAATGTGCCCCAAGTTTTAGAACAGCCTCAGTTTTACATCATTTTTGCCTCCAGCAATAGTTCAGGCTTAATGAACTCGAGGACTCACTTGTTCCCCTTTCTGGCAGTCCACGGTATCCATAGAGCTCTCCTCCGATTCCCTATTTCAAAGGAAACGTTTTTTCCGTCAGCCTTCTTCACTCTCTAGCTTTCACATCTGAACATAGTAATTGGAATACGAGAGTATACACAATCTTAGCTTAGTCTCTAACCACATTTCCTTATATTTGATGTTTCCTAATTCTTTCATTGCTGCCCTTCCAAATCTGTCTTCTCTTGCTTTCTTGGCTACAGTCTCTATTTAAATTGATGACTGAACCAAGGTCAACAAAATAACTTCAATGTCTTCACTGTCTATGTTAATCGTGACTACAGAACTGCACAACGTTGTCTTCTTGATGTTCAAAGGCAGTCCTGCTCTGGCACTTTCTTTCACTTACAAGTTTCAAGTCATTGCTGCTTTCGTCAGTAAGACTGTGTTGTCTATGTATTTTAGATTGTTATTTCATTCACTAAGCTTCACTCCTCCATCTGAGTCTAGTCCAGTCTTTCTTATATGTTCTGCATACAGATTAAAGAGATAGGGAGATAAAATGCACCCATCTGACACCTTTGCCTATAGGAAGGCATTCTGTCTCTCCACATTCTGTGCTGGCAGTGGCTTCTTGTCCACGATACAGGTTATGCATCAGGACAATCAAGTGCTGAGGCACACCCATTTCTTTCAGAGCTGCCCATACCTTTTCATGATCCACACAGTTGAAGGTTTTACTATAATCTATGGAACAAACGTTCTGAAATTTTTTGGAGCACCCCAACAGCCAACAAATAATCCCTATTAGATCTCGTGTGCCTCTCCCTTTTCAAGACAACTGAGGTATGATCTATACTGTCTCCAGAGGTCTCCGCAATACTGACCTATGTTCACCAAATATGACGCTACCTGATATCATAGCCTTGTTTTGCCTCCTCTTGTCCATCTTACTTCTCCATGACCCTGTGGAGTTTTGTCTGCTTGTGTGTCCTCTCAAATTCTCATCTTACAGTCTGCTTCTAGAGAGCTCAACTTCACACCCACTCCACACTCCTAGCCAGGCCCTGTCCCAGCTAAGTCTTTCACAGCACCTGCCTCTCATCACAATCTTCCATGTACTCCAAGGTAGTTCCATCCAAGCAGATGATGCTGCCAGCCAGCTAGTCAGTTTGCATGAAAACCCTCTATCAACCAACTACAGGGCTTCTATTTTGACCGCAAGGATGTGATCCTAGAGAGCATGAGCTGCTTTCTCTGGGACCTGGCAGAAGAGAATTGTGAAGATATTGAAAATATCCTCAAGTTGCTAAGTGAGTTCACCAGTTTTACCCTCTTTCCAGAATGAACGGGATCACATCCTGTATGCCTTGGACAAAGATCTGAACCTGGCCCTGCTGGATCCACATAGCTTGGGCTCTGCTAACAATGAAAATGCCCACTCCTGTGATTTCCTGAATCAGCACTTCCTGGAGGAGGTAAAAGGCCTCAAGGAGATAGGTGATCACTTGACCAGATGCTACAGACAACATAAGCCTCAGTCTAGAAGGGAGGTATGTGACTGGGACCACCTGGGCTCAGAAGCCTTTGCTACCAGCTTTCCCATGTTGGCTTCCTGTTATCAAGGGTCTTAGTCCCTTTGTGTCTGACTAATCAGGGACATGTTTCACCTGGATTCAAATCAATCCTTCTATCCCCAAATCAACCACATCCACCAAATTACACTCAAAGTTGAAGAAATAGCCATTATTTAGTGTTTTGCCCCCAAGAGCTACCCACTGTATCCACAACCAATGGGAAGAAGTAATATGTCTCCTGTGACCATTATACCTCAAGACAGCTTGATAAAGTACCCATCTCCAACTTCAGGCACTGCAGAAATTAAAGGTTATTATCCCCAGGACAGGCAGACTTCCACCAGAAGAATGTGTTCCATGGAACCTAAAGCTACAATTGGTCACACTGGGCACCCTCATGCGAGCAGACCAGCAAACAAAGGAGTTACCAAGATGGCAGGAGTCAATGTTCCAGATGATCACAAAAAAAAAAAAATGGTTTCTGCTACAAAAAAGGGGACTATGTCTAGGCTTGTGAGGTTGATGGAGTAGCTCTTATTGCCACCATGGATGGGACAAAGTACAGTTATTGCAGCAACCATGACCTGACAAGAACAAGGTAACCATGTGCCAAGACCTCTCATGGTCTGGCAACTCTACTGGTTAAACATCCTGATTTGAACTACTGGTAGGGGCAGAGGGAAATCTAGAATGTGTAAAGAGGGAGACTAACATAGCCATTACAGTCTAAGGGCTAGACGCAGGTGTAGTGACAGCAGCTTGCCAAATTTTAGGTTTCCTTGTAAAGCTTGATTCAAGATGGTAACCAGTCAAGACAAGTGAACAATATGGGGCACAAGTGGATCCAAATGTTTAAGAGGTAGATTGTGCAGACGGTCAGCTCCTCTTGCTTATTACCTCAGACCCACCCCAATCACCTGCCCACACTTCCTCAAGCCAATGACTTCCTGTGTCTCTCGACCTGTGTTCTCCCGACACAGGACCACGCTTCCCAAGAATGCTGGGCCTGAGTCCCCCAGCCAGTGCGAGGCAGGTGTTTGTGCCCTGCCCCTTAGCAGTCTGCATAGCTCATTCCTCAGAACTGTCCCACCAGACAGTCCTGAGCAGAATTGGCTCAAGTTGCCACAGTGGTCACCTACTCACTAACGTAGCTATTGGCATACCTGCCATCCCTGTCTCACTTCATGTGTTCCTGGAAACACTTCCCCAATAAATGACTCCCAACCAAATCCTTTTCTCAGGGTCTGCTTTCTGGAAAACTCTCAACAGGAGTGAAATCTTAACTGATTTTACCTGAAAGTAGCCTTAGCTCCACACTGAGTCAAATGACACATTGACAAACTTAACTGGGGTCAAGAGTTCAGATCATTTGAAGTAGAGGAAGGATGGGAAATTTTTATTCACCCTGGCATAAGATATCGAGGCATGCTAGGCCTGTATGTCTACTTTTTGCCTCTCATACATAAACGGCCATTCTTCCCCAACAGAAAGCTGTGTTAAGGCATTAAAGCAGGAGACTTGACCCTGTCCCTCTTCATAAAGTCCCCTTTTGGACTTTATGAAGCCATTTTGGTAGAAGCGAATTAAGGGGTAATAGGTAACCAAGAATCTGTTTCACCCACAGTGGTTTTCCAGTTAATTTATCATTTGGTTTTACATAGAACACCACCACTTTGGCTTAAAAACATCAGTTTTCCACACACAGCAAGGCTGGAGATAGCAGTTACTGACAGTTCTGCTGCTTATGGGTGTCTAAGGACCCAGGCTCCTTCCATCCTCTCCTACATTTTTATCATGTTGACTTGCCAACATGCTCTTAATTTAGGCACAATATGGTGCTGAGCTCCAGCTATCACAATGATATTGACGGCAGAAATACAGAGAAGAACTAAAGACTTTTCTATTTGATTTTTTTTTTTTTTTAAGATTTTATTTTTTCCTTTTTCTCCCCAAAGCCCCCCGGTACATAGTTGTATATTCTTTGTTGTGGGTCCTTCTAGTTGTGGCATGTGGGACGCTGCCTCAGCGTGGTCTGACGAGCAGTGCCATGTCCGCGCCCAGGATTCGAACCGACGAAACACTGGGCCGCCTGCAGCGGAGTGCGCGAACATAACCACTCGGCCACGGGGCCAGCCCCTCTATTTGATTTTTAATCAACTAAGAAATAACTTTCCCAGAAGCCCTCCAGTATAGCTATGTTTGTGTCTCATTAACTCACTTTCTCAGCTCTTCTTGAAGCTAGATGTAGCAATATACTTAGTTTTCACCACCTCTTTGTTGAAGGCAGACAATAAAGAGGTGTTGGGAATCTGCTGTGTTAGTCAACCAGTAATGAATACCACAGAGGTTCTGAACCTGATTTGAAAGGTCCAGCCTTAAAGTAGTTGGGTCCAACTCTTCTCCAAGTGCACATTATATCCCTCTCCTCAAGGCAAAGGAACCCCAAGTGCCACCAGTACCAATAGACCAATGTTAGTGGACTCTGTGGTGCTGAGGACTAGGCCCAGCACAAGGCACAAGTTACTCCCTCCCCTTCCACCCTCTAAGATCAGCTTTGGAATGACCACCAGAGAGCCCCAGATCAGAAAAGGAACTCGTTAAGCTGTTAATGTTATCCCCCACACATCATCTCAACTCACCCAGGATACCTAAGCCCCAACAAGGACACCCACAAGCATAGCTCCATTTCCATGTAACATAAAATTGCCCAAGGGATTGGAACATAAAACCCACACCATGAAGTCCAGGCCTATCAGAAGGCTCACAGTAGAAAATGAGTTACTTCCTGCTACTTCATCCTGTCCTCCCCAGGACTGACTAACCTCATATCCAAGCTCTCTGTTCACATCTCTACGGCCAAGGAAAACAAGTCAAATACAGAGGGGTTACTACTATAACTTGTCCAGGCCAAGCAGCCGAGCCACATGTAGCTGCTTTACCTGCATGCTAGTGAAGGACTGAAGACAAAATCAGCCTCAGGGGCCAAGACCTGAACAACAGTGACGGGCACTCCATAGGCCCAAACGCTCTTGGTAATGTTTCAACAGGAGGTTCCTCAGTGGTAGAACTCCACTTAAACTTCACAGTAGCAAATATCTGACCACTACACTCAAAGCCAGATTGAGCCCTATGCCAGATAGCTAACCTTAGAGGTTAGACAAGATCAGCGCACCGCACTATAGATGTGACAGCCCACCTGCCCAGATTTCCTCTACCATCTCGTTACAGACTATAGTTCAATTGGATTCCAAATCAGGGAGTTTGCCTTTCAATACAGGATAGTACACAGACTACTGGTTATCCAATATTCATTTTCTTCTTCCTTTTAGTAAGAGTCCCTCATGTTTACAGAGGCACACAACTTCCCAAGCTAAGACTACATGACCAGCCTTTCATCTAGTTGTGACCACATGATTAGATATTGGGCAATGAATGTCAACAGAAATTAAGTGCAAATGTCAGTCCATGCCTATAGGAAAGAAGCTGCAGACCTGCCACCTGCTTTTGGTTCCTTTCCCACTGTCTGTAAAAGAGATGGTCATGAGAAGCCATCTGTGACAACTCAAGAGGGAAATGCCCTGGATGATGCTTCAAACAGATAGATGGTTCCCAAATCTGTGATTGGTCCGGAAGAACAGAACCATTCCTATGGAGCAACTACTAAACACAAACTTTCAGGAGAAAAACAAGCTCATGATTTTTACATCTGTTAAAGTGGTGAATAAATATCCTAAGATGAATGGATATGTAACACTAAGTCCCCATCTCTAATGCAAGTCACCCTAACAAAGTCAACAGTACTAGACAATCCTCTCCAGTGCAACACTCCATTAAGGATACTCCATTAAGTTGATCCACTGATCAACTCCCTGTCTTTTGGAAAATTGCTCTACAGTAGAGCCTACTACAGCTATCAGAACAGACCCGTTCAGAGACTAATGCGGTCATCTTTTGTTCCCCTTCTTACAAGTACTTCCTGCCATGAAGATTCAACAAAACCCAACACAGCTCTTCCTGCCAGTTCTTTGTTACTAGATATTAGTGATGCTACAAGATGAGTTCCGGAGTAGACACAGAAAGGAAAACAACCTGCGAGATCCTGCTTATATGTTTTATATATATATATTATATATATAGAATCTAAAGAAGTCCAACACACAGAAGCAGAGAGCAGAATAGTGGTTACCAGGGGCAGGGAGGTGGGGGAAACGGGGAGATGGTCAAAGGGCATGGAGTTGCAGTTCTGCAGGATGAGTAAGTCTAGAGATAAATATAGTTCGTGAGCTGTATGTTAATACTGGAAGTTTGCTAAGAGTACATTAAGTCCTCTCATCACAAAACAATGCGTAGTTAATTAAGATATGTTAATTAGCTTGACTTTAATCATTTTACTATGTTTACATATCATTGTACACATTAAATTTTTATTTTAAAAATTGAGATAAGTTCTAGAGCCCATATGGATCACCCAGGCAGTTCGGCTTCCCTGTTCCACTCCAGAAACCATGTTAGTAACGATGACAAAGACCAGAAGGCACTGAGGAAAGATATTCCTAACCATTGCTGACCAGGCCCTATTGTCCTAGTCAAAACCCATGGATTTATCTGCGGCTCCACTGAAAAGAGGGGCAATTTGAACACTGAAGGTCACAGACAAGTCTGGAGTAAGAAACCACTCAAAATCCACAAAGACAGGAATGCTGAAGGACACAAGGTTAAGGAGACACACAATGATCAGGCACAAGGGAGGAATCTAAGCACCTCTCTCTAACCCCTATTTTTTTTTTAATCTGAACACAGGTGGTAGAATGTACCAAGTCCCAGCACCTCAGGTTGCAGCCAAACAGTGGAAGCACCAGGCACCTTATGCGAACCCCAGGATGAGCTCACAGGTCAAAGAGAAGGAGAAACAAAGTAACACCATGACTTTTCCCAAAAGTAGCCACAGACCTACTGGGTCTCAGTATTGTGCCCTTCTGTCTCCACGTCCAGGGATCACCCAGGGCCTTTGGAGTCCTTGCCACGGTGAAAGTGCCCACCATAGATCCCCAAGGGCCGCACCAACACTGTGGACTGCACTCACATGACTCCTTTCATGAGCACCTGCCCCTTCCCAGGTGGAGATAGCTTCCCATCCCCTCTGTGGTGGTAGAATGGCCTCCAATTGTGAATGTATTATGGTTGCACAGCAAGGGGAAAAATCAGCAACCTTAATTCCATCTGCAATCTTAATCAGCTGACCATAAAATAGGGAGATTACCCCACTGGGACCAGTATAATCTTAAGGGTCTTAACCATGGAAAAGGGAAGTAGAAGAGTCAGTGCCAGAGTGATGGGATGTAAGAAAGGCCCAGCTAGCCATCACTGGTTTTAGAAGGAAGGAGGCCATGAGCCAAGGTATACAGGCAGCTGATAGTAACTGGAGAAAAGTAGATTGAATCTGCTGTCTAGAACCTCCGGCAGGGTATGCAGCCCTACCCACATCTCCACTGTAGTCTACTGAGACTCGTTTCAGATCTGACTTCAAGTTTTAAAGATAGTAAGTCTGCTATTTTAAGCCCCTTTGTGGTAATTTGTTACAGCAACAACAGGAAATTCCTTTCTTCTATTAGGACTCAACAATCCATACCAAGAACCCGGAGTATAGGGAGATGCCTGCTGAGCTTGAGATTCTGCTATTCTGATTCTGAATAACTAGCTCCACTGCTGCTCTACTTCCCAGCAGGGCCAGATGATGGTTCATTCAGCAATGGGAAGCTTCATCATTATAGGCATCACCACCATCATGACCACCTTCCGCTTGAAGAGCCTCGGACTCACAAGCAAGGAAACCATTTAATGAGCCAGGATGCTGCCCTCCATGGTCATCTCCCCAACTCCCCAGCCCACACTACACTAGAAGCAGTCCCACAGAATCCCATATACAACTGATTTGAATCAATGTAGATAGTGCTTACCAGTTTGGTAGTTGAAAAGGCAACTCACCCATCGGAAAAATTTCAGGTCAGAAGGAAGTCATTTTCATATAAAGGAATGGTTCACGTAAGGGAGTAATATGAAAGCCTTAAGTTGTACAAGTGTATTATGGTTTATATATTTACATTAATACTTAAAGTCTGCCAATTACATATTTTAAGATCAACGAAAAGCCCACCAATGCAGTGTTTCCAGATATTGGGCAGCTAAATCTCTTCAACTTTTAGTATTAGGTCTTTTCACAAAAACCTCTTAACTCTGAGTCCCTTGCAAATGCCCTAGACAGTTAAAGTGACACTTTCCTTTAGAAATACTACACCAAGCCATTTATCAGCTGCGATGGCTTTCTTAGTGTGTTGATACGGGTAGGCTCTAGTCCCCACTTAGGGAGACACTAAGTATTGCTGTGAAGGTATTTTGCAGACGTAATTAAAGCCCATCATCAGTTGGCTTTAAGGTAGTGAGATTACCTTGGACAATCTCATGAGCCTCATGTCATCCATTGTATCACCTTGACATCAGGGCTGTGGCTTTCCCAAAAGAAATTTCACGTGTGCCCCTGGATTCCCTCCTGACCGTGATTTTCCTTTCCTGATGGCCTGGGGACAATGGCTTTGGTCTGAACCTGTTAGTGCCAGCCTGCCTGTGATCTTTTTGTCTTGACTGTCTGCTCTGCCAATTTCAGGGTTGCTTAGCCCTCACATAGCCCTCCACACGTAGGCCAATTCCTTTTATGTCTATAACGACGTTTATACTATATATACATGTGTATACATACACACTCTACTGGTTGTGCTTTGATGGTTGAAACTTGATTTGGAAAGCAGCCAGTCTTGAATGGGGCTCTGAATAAGAGGACTCTGCAGCAGCCTCAGACTGTGGGCCACTTTCCTGAACTCAGGTCATTTCACCCAGGAAAATCGATGTTAGAAGAGCTAAGTGGTACATGCATGATTGGACTCAAACATGTCCGGAGAGTAGGCAGAAACAGGCAGACTAGAGACCCTGCCACTTCCCTATTTTGCACCAATTCCTTACTTTCAGCTCAAACATATGCACCTTGGGGATGAGAGGAATGGTTGGATAGGTGCTGAAGGAATAGAATTTGAAGATCAGGACAAAGTCCAGGGAAGAGGCATGTGCATATATTCAAGAGATCAGGCACAAAATCTGCACACGTGTGTGTCTCGTGTCAATGACGATAACCACTGTAGAGGCAGCACTGACCAGGGATGATGACTACCACCATCTTGGACCAAGCACTCATTTTACAGTTAAGAGGGTGAGACAAGGTCCACATGACCATAGTATCCACTGGCCGTTATATATATGGCATCACCCAGAAGCTGCTGGTCTTACAGACGGGTTGTAGGAAGGCCTTCCTGAAGGCTCAAGTTGCCAGCCTAGTAATAACCTATGGATCGGTGACACTGTCCTCCAGAATGGCCTCCACAAGCTGAACCAATGACTGCTATATGGTGCTTTGTTCCCAGGCCCATGTGTTCTATGTACGGATGAGAAAGTGGTAGTAATCATTTTAGCTCCCCTCAGCATCACTCCCAAGGATACACCTGAGGAAGTTGTGCTTCAGGCTCAGAGATTAATCCTTCGTTGAAGGATTGGAGGGAGCTTCCAGAAAATAGTTAATAAATCTTGTCAGGCTATTTTTTGGTCATTTGGGGCTCAAGCCTCTGGCCCAGCAGGGAAGGTAAGGGTTTGCTTTACTGGCAAGAGGCAGTGGTTCTCAACTTCATGAGTTTAGGTAGCTGCTACTAACTGGCGATGGGGATTAGTATGTCTACAACTGAAGGGAATCACAGCAGAGTGTCTTGGTGCTCAGTGAGGATGGCAGAATGGCAGCAATTATGACCTAACAAAGTCAAGGTAACCAGGGACTCAGATCTCGGAGGGATGAAGGTGTGAGTTATTCCACTGGGCTAGAAATCTAGTGCAGCTGGACTGCAGGCCAAGGATAAGGGGAATCTATAATGAGTGAGAAAAATAATGACAGTCTTACATCCCCGAGCCCAACAGCAGAAACACAGAATATAACTTGCAACCAACCCTGTCATTTTAGGGATTGTGGCCGGCAACCACCTTGACACACCAGTGACAGAGTGTACTCCAAGGCAAGGCAGGGCATGGACGATCAGCTTTCTTGATACTTTAGCCCCTATCTCCTTGACTCTGCGCTCACCTGTGGCTGCACTGCAGTTCCACACTTGCCTTCAGCTTCCTGCCTCAGGCACCCACATCTGGTTCTCTACCCAAGGGTTTTCTTCAGCACCACGGGAGCTTTCTCAGCCTGCTCACTGGATAGCCTGCTTGCAGAGACAACCAACCAGTGAACAACAGGAAAACAGTAGCTGGTGAGAAGTACTTGAGCTTTCCCCTCCCTCTGAGGAACAATTTGGCAGCACACATTTTGTGGTCCCTATAGCAGGCTTCCTCTCATAGGGCGCCCTTTCTTGCTTTACTCAATCTTGTCTCACTCCCAGACTCCTTCATTTGTTCCCGGTGACCATCTCCCAAATAAACCACTTTAACTCGTCTCAGAATCTACTTTTAGAGAAACCTAGATTAAGGTATTCATTCAAAACTGCAATATAGAAGTCCTGTAATTATCCGTAAGTTACTATATGATCGCTAAGGGTTGCCTTCACGATTTCTTGGCAACAGGTGCTGAAGTTTATTGGAAGCTACACACTGAAGGTTTCACAGTGGGAGATGAAGCACTGACTATGGAATCAGAGGATTTTTTTTTATTCCTAATCGTGACAGTTGCCTTGAAAAAGTCACTCTTGTAATAATTCCATGAAGAAATTATCTGCAAGAACTTTAAAAACTTAACTCCAACACTTAAGGAATTAAACAGTAAATATTGAGATTCATTAACAGGGAAGTTAAATCGATTATTACTTTCACAGCCATTAACAGCTCAGTGCCGGCACCTGATGACCTGATCACAGAGGCCACCCAGGCCAGGCTTGAACCACAGCTGAAACGAGCCCTGGCCAAACACCCCTTTGAACCACCTGGTTCACACTAAGAGCATTTAGAGGCTTAGGAGGCGCCAGCCACTCCGGGCCATCGCACTCCCTTCCCTATGCATTAGAAGCTGTCACAAGACAGTTTCACTGCCTCCAGGGATTTGGCGAAGTGTGAACAGTGTCCATGGAAATCAGATACTAAAGAGCAGACAACACAATCAACCAGCTCAGAAAACAGACGGACTCAGAACGTCAGGTTCACCTCTGTCTCATAGGCCAGAGTCAAGCTTACACCAAGTATCAAAAGGCAGGATCAAGATTATGAAGTGCCAGCATCGCCAGTCTTGGTCTCTCATGAGAGTTATGCTGCTAAGGGCAGGAAGTCAAGTGGGATAAGCTGTGAATGCCATGGTTCAGGCCCAGAGGGAGCCGCTGCAGGGGCAGATCTTGGTAATACTCAACGGAGAACTTTCATGGTTCAAGTGAAGTGTTCCTGGTCACCCAGCCTCTGAACAGAGCCTGCTACAAGACGAACAATGCTAAGTTGGCCCTTCGGATTTGGAAGGCAAATACCCCACAACCAGATGTGCTACTTCCATTTCCCAACCAACCCAAACGCTTTGAGGCCTCAAGACAGAAACCTTAGCAGTAGGTCCAGCTTAGTCTGCCTGCACATTCTGAATAATTCAACTCCTAAAGTTTTGTAGGCTCTGACTCAGAGTCCCCTTTCCTCATAAGGGTAGGTTCACATGTCAGACACTTCACAATAATCTGAGGAGTCTTCAATTCTCCATGTACATAACTATGACATGTAGGCCATCTTTCCCTGCAAGAATCTTGCCAAGAAAAATCAAAGGCTAACTGGTGGTTTCAGTATCAGATCCATGTATGTTCATGTCTAGTTGAAGAGTGAAGACAGCAAAGACAAAGTTTCCTCAGGCTGAGATGAGCACCAGACATATAGGCCAAAGCAGTAACATAAGCTACAGTTAAGTAGAATTCCCAGTGCTGCAGTTGGAATGGAAGAGTGTCCTGGCACGGTTGCCTTTGTTTTACCCGTCTTCCTGTGCCTAGGTCAGCAACAACACTCGTGGTGATCTGTAGCTTCCCGGAGCTATTTGGTTGTGGCTAGAGTCCACCATAATTTTCACTGTTCCTCAGATGCTCCCTCTGTTTATATTCCATGTGGTTGTCAAGGCCATTTAGTTTCAGGATACTGCTCATGTGGCATTTCCTGCGTTGAGAAGGAAGCCTCACAAATTCCCTAGTGCCTGCAAAAATCCCTAAGTGACCTTCCTGACCCCAGTGACCCCAGTCTTTCACCTTTGCTATTGCTAATTATTGACAAATTCCGTCTATTGAACTCCCTGGAATGGGTTCCATTTTGCTCACTGGATCATACCTGATACAGTCATGAAACCCACCCATGGAGCACCATAGCCGATAATGCTGGTGGAGAACAGCCTCCCCTCTCAAAGTGGTGAACAATCCCATTGAGGGTGCAGGGAACTTACCACTGACTGAACCTCAAGGGGATAAGGGCTCTCCCCTTGACTGGCCACAGCCAAGGCATTTGGGAAATGGAACCCCACCATTCTTGCTCTCATCATAACTCACTCCACTCTGGCACTTCCCCTTGTGGGACAGCTGGATGCCTCCAAGACCATGGAGGTGGCCATTCGTTCAGCAGTTCCCTGAACTAGGCCCTGCTGCACTGAGCTTAGCAGAACCTGATGACTCAACATGACAGAAAAGGCTGACAGTGATGCTTGTCTTCGTCCTGGAGTAGTCCCGTCCCAAGAATCATCTCACTATCCTGCCAGAGCTTTAAGAGCTGAATGTTCACAGCAAACATTACAGGCCCTGTTTATAGAAGTTGAAGTTTAGAACCCACCCACACTGGCAAGACAGGCCAATGTGCAAAAACCGGCCCATCAGGTGCCCCATACAACCTAGAAGACACTGCCAGCAAACACAGGGGAAGAGACTTCCCAATAGTGACAAACCCCAGTTAGCAGAACCAGAAGTTTCCAACCTTGACAGCTCCTGGGTGGGCTCTAGGGCAGTCTGACACTGCCTTTTGAAGGGCAGCGTGGGAGAGGTTCCTCTACCGTATGAAAGTAGCCTTTCCTCTCTGGGAGAGGCCTGTCCCAGCGGTCCACTGGGACATTTCTACTCTTTCCGTTCCCAGCACATTTTCAGTGCTAGCTGAAAGCACTGACTAGTCAGGATGAAGTCTGCTGGGTCTACTGTCTGCTTAGAGAAGAGTGCCTGGTGTGGGCTTTGTATCAGTGCAGAGCTGGGAGAACCCAGGAAGGACACAGGCCACAGAAGTAGTATGAAGATACTCTGGACTGGCTTCAATGTCACAACCAGGTACGAAACATTCATCTGCTACTTTCAGAATAATCCAGGATGAATTACCAGCAGAAAGATGAGTGTTGAAAGCAGCTAACAAAACCGGTTGAAAGTTAGACAAAAATCCAAGAAGAGAAAGTGAGTAGGGCAGAATTAAGGGTTTGGAGAAAAGGTCTAACGTCTAGAGGTCAGAGGACAAAGCACATGAGTTTTGGGAATAAAGACCGTATCTAAAAAGGTCAGAGTTTATACCAAAGTAGAACATTGATTTGTGTATTTAAGATACCAAATGTTTCCAGACAAGGTTTACAATAGGGCAGAGACAGATCACTTACTACTGGGCCCCAGGAGAGATTGAGTCTTGAACACGACACCAAGAAATATCCCAATTGGAGCTACCATCGTGAGCTAAATTTTGTTGGATCTAAGTCCTAAGATCAGATAGGACAATGGCAGTTTTCTTCCTTTTGAAACTTGTTCTGCTGAATTAACAGTACAACCACATTCAGAAGTGCCTATACCAGAAACCCATAAGCTAGTTATGATCTCTATTATTGCTTACTCTTATGATGCACCCATTCTACTTCCAAGAGTCAGTTTTTCTGCTCGAAATACTGCTATAATGTTGAAGATGCAAGTCTGACCGTGATACTACCCTGCCTAAAACCACCCAGCGTCTTCCCTTACAGTTTAGGTAAGTGTTAACATTCATTTCTTAAAAGAACCTTCTCCCCTCCCCAGCATGGTAATGGCAATAGCAAACTGCTTGCAGTTCTCCATAAACTTTCCTCTTGTTGTCTACATGGAATGCTCTTGTTGTACTACTTAGTTCCAGAACTCTACCTTTTCACATGGGGTAACAGTACTTTAAGACTTTAGGGCTCTTTCCCTGACTCTACTCCCATTAATACTAAAGAGGCACCAAAGTCAGTAATCTCTATTGTCATCACCACACTAAGCTCCTTCCATTGTAGTTCTATCCTTCCTGTTAAGTTGATTCATTAGACAGGATCAGGCCTTATTCATGTTGACCTCAGTGTCAGTGGCCCCAGAAGCAGGGGTTCGAGTGCTAGAAACTCTAGCTGTATAGTGGGAAGACCAGACCAGCTGGGCAGGCAAGTGTTCTTAAAAGCTACCTGTTCTTATGGCCATTTTTTGTATTTATATACACTGGAATATGGGAAATTCAACTATTGGACATAGGATCTAAGTTGGCATTGACCTCTGGAGATCCAAAACACCATAGCCCTATGTTAAAGTGTGGACATACAGGAGTCAGGTAATAAATGAAGTCCTGGCCAATGTATGGCTGACAACTGGTCCAATAAATCTGGGAACCCACCCAGAAGTTATTATCTGTCTCAGTATATAATCGATGTTAATATACATGCTATTTGGCATAACCCCCATAGGTCCTCAGCATGTGAAATAAGAGCTATCACAGGGGATAAGGCAAATTGCGAGTTTCTGAAACTGTCCCTACCCCAGCCAAGATAAGTCAAAAGTACTGCATGGGGGATAGCCAAGATTAGCGCTATGCAAAAGAGTTGGTGGTCCTTATCTCAGTTTAATTTTACATTCCAGTCCATGAGTAACCTGAACTGATACTGGAGAATGACTAAACTACTTCAAATTCAACCAAGTATTAGCTGGCTCCCAGCGTCTGAGGTTTCAAGCAGTACATTAGTCATCCGCTTAGTATGAGAAAGGGTCTTATGTAGTGAGAACGTACATAAACACATGGGTAATGGGCAATGGCCTAGCTATCAGGTAGCAGACTAAAACATTAAGAGAACAGAGAGAGAAGGAGATATTGGTAGAGGGATACAGATGGACATATTGGGGTAGACATGAAGTATGAAGATCTTTATCCCGTGTTAACACCCACCCGTAAGAATTCACCACAGAAGAGCTACTGAATAACCAAGTAGATACAATGACTGCCACCTGACATTAGCCAGCCTTTCAGTCACACCATATTTGGCACAGTGGATGCATGAATGAAGTGGACACAGCGGCAGAGAAAGAGGCTATATACAGGCCCAACATCATGGACTTGCTTTTACCAGAGCCAGTCTAGCTACTACCACTTATGGGTGGCCAACCTGCCAGCAACAGATCAACATTGAGGTCCCAGATTGGCAGCATTCCTTGAGAGGATCAAGAAACGACTTTGTGGCAAGTCAGATACATTGAGCACCTTTCATCCTAGGGCCAGAAGTTGCTTCTCACAGCAATAAACACCTATTCCAGGCATGGTTTTGGCTTCTCTGCCTGAAAGACTCAACCAGCACCACTATCCAGGGACTTATGGAGTCCACAAAGAATCACACGTGATAGCATGATTAGGAGAGTTCATGAACAGCAAAGACAGTGTGGAATGGGCCCATGACCATGGGCTCCACTGGTCACTTCACATATTGCACCATCCTGAAGCTCCTGGCCTCAGTGTTCTCATATCCTTCCGAAAGCACAACTTAAGTACCAGATCCGAGGCAGTACTTTGCATAGATGGGGCGCCATCCTTCAGGAACCAGTAGATGCACTGTGTCAGCGAGACCTATATGGTGCTGTATCCCTAATAAGACAACTAGATGGATCCTAGAACCAGAGGAGTGGCCCCACCTACCATCACTCCCAGTGACCAACCAAGGCAGCTTGTGATTCTCATCCCTGACAACTCTAGGCTCTGCAGGGTTAGAGATCACGGTCCACAAAATATATGTAGTCTTACCAAAAGACCCAGAATGTCTCACTGAACTTCACGGTAACAGTACTATCCTGCTACCAGGGTAATTTCAACTCTGTGCCCAGAAACCAGCATACAGTCACCACTTTGACAAGAATAATTGACCTAGATCATCAAGAGGTGGTAAGGCTGGTGTTACAGTGATAGCAAGAAAGAATGTCTATAGAACTTAGGTGATCTAACCAGATACTTCTCAGTACTCTTATCCAGTTGTAATTGAATGGACAAGCATGGGAACCCTGGCCTGAGAAGAGAATGGTTTCTATGACAGATCCTTCAGGCATGTCTGTCATCATGACCTGTCGAGGTAATAGCTGAAGTTAAGGGACATTTCGAATGGTTAGTGGAGGAGGGAGATGATATTACTAGTGCAGCCTAGAGAGTAGTTACAGCAGTGGGAGCTGCAGTCTGCCTCTTACGTTCCTTTTAGGAAGAGGGGCCCATGGAAACCATGAAGGAGTTTCTCCCCAAACGAGTATGAAAAAGTATCTGTACAAGGAATGAAGTGTTCTATCCAAGGCAGCACGCCACTCAAGTCTCCTTTCAAGACAGAACCGACTAGAAAAATTGGAATCAGCTGACAGCTTCCACCTGGAGTGCTTCAGGACCTGCTACAGCATTCAAGCCTAGAACGTGCTTTTCCCAGAGATAATTAGCCTAAGGGGGAGCACAGAGCAGTACCAGGGCCTCATCATTTCTATCCGATGCAAGGCTCCTCTACTGGCCATCTTTGTACTAGAGCTCCGCGTTATGCTGGCTGAGGCCACACTGCAGAGCTGTGCTGCAGTCTCAGGCTCTGCCTCATCTTCCTTTCCCCTTCTCCTTTCACAGATCTTACACCTGCAAGGAAGTATAAAGATTCTCTGTTCCTGTTCCGTCTCCCCTTTTTCCTCCGACAGACATTATGCCCATTAAGTCTCTTGGGTTTTTAACTCCAAAAGACCCAAACTGATGGAGCAGGGACGTTCCTCCTCCTTTTCCTGCTAGGACTGCCTTTCTTTGAATTCATGCCTTCTAGACCCACATTCTGTGCTCTCCTAACCACAGACCATGAGATGTAGAATAGAATCCAAGAGAGACTTTTATTCTCATACCTTAGACAAGACAAGAAACTGGCCACAACCCATAGTTAAGCCAGTCCACACTATTTCCTGAAATTTGTCCAAAGGAAGAATCCTTTTTACACCATCTTCTATATCCCTAGAACCTGGGGTCTCACGCTACTCCTTACTGTGACTGGAGACTTTCAAAGTATCTCTACCCTACAAGGCTTGAGAGTCATGTTGTTATCTAACAGATGAACCTCTCCTGGCTTACTAAAGCAGTTTTGCAGGACAATTAAAACCATGCCTCTGCCACCTCAAAAGAGGTACTAGGTTCCGGCCAGAAGCTTGGCCCTCTTGACCCTCAATCTTTGTCACTTCTTCCAAGATAGGAAAGCTTTCCCCAACAGTATCTCAGGTATCTTGCCAGTATAATCTCTCCTTTCCTGACTTGGCCACAGCAGAGGTATTCCTGGAAGTATTTCATTTCTGCCCTCAATTTAACCCACCCAACCCGACGTTCCCTCTTATGGCAGAAACCAAAGTCTGAGACCTTAGAGGGGATTTCCTCCCAACAATCCCTGGTCTAGACTCTGCTGCTATGAACGTACTTCTGACAAATGAGTTAAGAACTAGAAGCATGGGAAAGGGAGCTCTGGACATGATC
The DNA here is from genome assembly GCF_021613505.1 of Equus quagga. Classification (NCBI taxonomy): domain Eukaryota; kingdom Metazoa; phylum Chordata; class Mammalia; order Perissodactyla; family Equidae; genus Equus; species Equus quagga. Next base: position 95,139,043 of record NC_060269.1, read on the forward strand.
TTCAACTCTCATTATGGTGCATGAAGCTGTCCAATATCCTAAGACCTTCTGATCAGACCAGACCTAGCGGATAACAGAGCCTATTCTCTCAGGAGATAAGAGTAGATCCTTGTCTATCCTGGGAATCCACGACGCTGCGTGCCCAAACCAGCATGTCTGGGAAGAAATGTTTGTCTCAAGTTTCTATGGTAGAAGCACGTTACCAGAACCTGACCGACTCCACTGCCCAAAGACACTAGACTAACTTCCATATGCATTAGGACCTGGCTGAGTTCCAGCTCTGACTCCACCTTTACAGTAACTGCTTGAAATCATGGTATCCCCATGGTATCCTCATGGAGGGGAGGCTGACACCACTGCTCTGCTGTTGCTCACACATTGTCACCTGGCCCACACAAGGAACCTGGGAGCCTTGAAAACCCTTAGCCTGGCCTCAACTCTTCTGCACACTGGTATGGACCCACAGATATTGGACCAGCAGCAATGTGTAACTGGTGTGCCTCTCCAAACTATCTTGTCATACCACCATAGCAATTCAGGTTGGTGTTCGAGGTGCCCTTCACCTCACTTCCCCCAGGTTGTTCTGAACCTATTGAAAACTAGACCAGAGGTCACAGAATCAGACTAGCTTTGTTAGTTACACTGGATCAGAGAACCAAGTTCACAAGAAATGGTCCCCCTGAATCAGGCTGAGTAAACTTTCTGCCATAAGATGGAGAAACCCTGCTTAGTGAGGTCTTCCATACAGAAACTAGAGAGGGAAGACTGTTCTGAAAGCCAAAGAGAAGGGTTCAGCTACATATGCCCCATAAGTTATTCCCAGTCTCATTAACCCAATCCTCCTCTTCTCTTGGATAAAACTGAGTAAGGAGATAGGAAGGAAAGCAAAAGCTAGAATGGAACTTCCTGGTATTTCAAGGAAAAGAGTAGTTCTATTTCACAGGGACAGCTAAGCTACCCTGTGAGCCAGATTTTTTTTCCCCTCAAACAGTTTAATACACATCCCAACAGATACTAGGAAAGCAAGACTGACATAATTACCCACCCACAAAAGACAGTATGAGCTTTAGAGTAGCCAGCCTTGTCTAGCCCTAATAAGAAACAAATGAAGCCCCTAAGACTTTTCCCATAACTTGCCAACTAACAAAGGTTTTACCTCACACTTTTAAAATATTGACGACTATGGATGAGAACCCTGCAGATTTGTGCCAAGACTGGCTTCCTATTTTGAATAGACTTAATTGTAAACTTGGTAACTTCACTGGGTTTTCTTCCTTGAATATTTTTGTCCTTTGTTCAAGGAACCAACAGCTGACTCCTAACACTGCACGAGAACCGACTGAAGTTTTCCTTTCATGTGATCAACAATTACTTCTAGGCTGCTACAATGCTTGAAACCCTACCAGTCATTACATACCCCCAACTCTTTCCTTTCCCTGAATATAAACCTTCTGGACAATGCTACTTGGAGTTTTCTGCCTACAGTACAATTTGGTCATCCCACGGCAGCTAAAGATATGACTATAGTCAGCACTGCAAGCAACATATGACCGAGTGGGTACAAAGTGGGCTTCTCCCTGCCATTCCACTGCCTACTCTTTAATTCTACATGGTCTTCTGGCACCACTCAAACCAGTAGTCACTACCTCAAGTCCTCCCCAGCTCCCGTGTATCCAATGTTTCACTGTTCCCCTTGCTAGTTAGTCTAGGAGTCCCATCCTTTCTTTTCCCTTGAGGGTAACTAATTCCATGTTCCTTCTCTAGCCCCCGTCTTGAATACAAGGCAATCTTTCACCACCAGGCAAACTTTGGCCAGCTTAGTCTCAGACGTCAGTTCTGATACGGACTAATTATGTACCGGGGTTTTACAAACTTCAGTGTTGAATCCTGTCTTCAAATGACAATTTAGAGAAAGCCCAATATAGAAAAGAGATCTAGTCATAGCTGTTCTTATACAGGCAGGCATGAGGAAGGCCCCAAAGCCCATGTCTGCAGCATGCTTCAGTTATGACTTATACCTACTGTTTGATCAAAGACCTGAGCAAGGTGGAATTACTAAGACGTGACTCATTATATCCAGATGGTACATTATATGGTACATTGTATTGAAATGTTCGCATTTACCTTCTTTCCCTGACCTTCCATTCCACCAAAAGAAATCCCAAGATCAGTCCAATTTTGAGTAGAAGACAACTTAGATCTAATCCAACCTTATCCTTCCCGTTTTATAGATGATCAAGAGAACCTCAGAAGAAGCAACCTAACCTGGTCAGAAGTAATTCATGGTAGAGTTCAGTGGTGGAACAAGCTGTACCGGGGTGTTCAAGACATGATACTACACATGGAAGCTATGTTTCAGGGACAGCCACTGTTCCTGGGTAGGTTGTATAGTATATTGCCACAGTCCTGGAGGACATGGGGATCTAACCAGGGATCCAGTTCTGGGATGTGGCATTCAATATGAGTTTAGAACATGGGCGGAAGAAGTTTGTAGGACCAACAGCAGACCTGACTTAATGCTAAGTGACCACTGCTGGCTCTCCATGTTCTAACTTAATAGTATTGGCTCTAGATCCCGAGTTAGAGCTACGCGGCTTTACCAGTGAAAAGACGGGAAACTCAAGACACTGAAAGCCAAGCAAGTCATCTTTCCTGCCCACCCTCTGCCTTCCCACCAGCAACAATTATTCATGTTTAATAACCACCTTGTCCTCTAAAATTTCCCCAGTGTACAGAATGTAGTCTGAAACATGCTGCGTTTTTCAAGTAAGTTTTCCCCATCTTCAGGGACATTTTCTCTAAACAGAATACCCTTGAGCAGAGCTTCCTAGCTGGTGAGTCGCAGCACAGTGGGTTGACTGGTATATGATACAGATTTCTCATTCCTTGGGAGAACTGCGGACTTCGACCATTAGCAACTTCATCTAGCTTTCTAAATCCCCTCCAGAGTGTGGGCTATACAAGTATTTTCCACGTGGGCCATGAGTTAAAACGATTTGAAAGCATTGTGCTGGAATACTGGGCTATGGGACTGTGTTCCAGTTTTCTGAGCGGCATGTTACAAACATCCTTCTGTGCAGGCTCTAGATTTTAGTAACTTTCTGACCTCCATTCTCTTTACTATCAAAGAATCTCAGACAGTTATGGCTGCATACTAAGTCCTGTTATTAGCCCAAAAAGTAAGTCTCCCAACTTCTGGAATGATCAACTATTTCCTCATCCTATGTAAAACATCCTCTGTATACTTAGTTTAATCCCAACCACCCTTGTACCTATTTCTAACCAGACAACTGAGGCTTGGTGAGGGGTAATTTAGTTGCCAATGGGTTACACAGTAAGATGACACATCTAGAACTCCAGCTCAGGCCAGGGTGCCAAATTTGTGTTCTCATCCCCAGATTATGTTGCCTCATTGCAAAACTCAGATTATTCCATGGAAAAACAGCATCTCTGGAATTCCCATATAGGAGAGCTTTAGGGAATGATAGCCTCGTTTGCAGGGAAGTGCACTCATGGCTTGAGACCGTGTTCACATATCAAGCTGCATTAACTGAGCAAGAACCGATTACCTTGTCAAAGAAGAGAAAGCAGACTGAGGGCTATCATGGGAGGAAGAGGAGGTGGCTAGAACTCTTCAAGCTACTCCCTGGCATAGTCACACAAGGGAATTTGAGCATGGCATCCCAAGTGTAGCCATCTCTAAGATTTAACCACTTTTGAATCTTTCCCTTATGAAATCTTGGCAACTTCCATTTTCCAACAATTTTAAGATCCTTCTCAAATTTTAGTCCTTCCTAAGCCACAAGAGACTCCAAAAGCTATAGCTCTAATAGTTGACATCGTTTATCCATAACCTACATTCCTCCAAGAGTGAAATAACCTCATTGACAGAATGATCTAAGTGGATGAGCAGATAAGGGGCCATCCACATTCTCCCTCATCTCCAAACCATACCAACAGTCTCCAAAAGCTCCCTAATATCAAGATGGGTATGCAAGTTACAGGTAAGATGGAGTATAAACAAAAGTTAGACTCTTGGAACAATGAAGCTATTAAGTGTTACATCACTTGACATTCAGTGAAGCAGGGATTCTTGATATTGCACACCTGCAAAACCCAACCCCTTTTGAATTAGAACATTTTGAATTTTGCTTTCTATCAAGAGACCCATGCATAAGAAATTCAGATCTGGAACCCATTTATATTGCAGAAAGATAACCATAGCTTTACAGGATAAACCTGTAACTGGCTAGCAATGAAGGATTGAAGGTGAGGCTTTTTTTTTAAATATAGCATTCCTTGATTTATTTTGGCTGTTATCTCCTGAGCCTTCCATGAGCCTTTAGTCTTCTTTCATTCTGATCAACATACTCATGTGAAACTAGTATCCCTATTAGGAAAGTTATTAAAACAAGACACGGTGGTTTAGTTACGTTACCCCTTCTGAGTAACTTTGCTGTCAATCCAACCTAGATTAAGTTAAGAAGCAAACTCACTTGTCACATTAACTGAGCACTTGAAGTACTGATGTAAAATATTCATTCTACATAACATTTAGTGCAATAAATTGTACCACACTTTCACTTACCTATCATTCTGCAATTATTTAAATAAGTGATAAAGAATAAGATACACATTTCTTCCCTTTGTGTTTAGCAAGTGTAGTTTTATGTCTATTAAGTCTTACAGAATTTGGTTTTTCTGATAGTTTACTGTGTCTTAAACTGTCGACCCGTGACGGATTAGAAACAAACTGTCCCTGTATCAGACAGTCTGAGATGCACTAGACTGGGCCACCCCAGACATAACTCACTTGATAAATTGCTACCTATAAAGTTATTTTACTCCTGCCATCCCATGAGGGCCAAGTTCTAAACCTTTCACCTAAAAATAGGAAGGTATTAGGTGAAAAGGGGTTTTTCCCCCCAAGACCAATCAGAATCCAGTGTACTTAGCCCCAATCAGCCCCAAGTTTCCAGCTGTACCTATTCTCAAATATCTTGAGTAAATGAGAAAGCAACTAGCCTTGGGTGGGAGGTTTGGAGGGTTGATGTTGATAAATACCAATTCCAACTCTAAAAGCAGCACCCTGGGATAAGAGATCCAGACTACCAAAGGCGCACACACTGAAGACTGTGGCCATAAGCATCTAAGCAGGGGCCACAGGGAAATGACCTGATGGGGTGTAACCTCACGGCCTCGTGTTTGTGGAGCCTTGGCATAGATGCATGGCTTAAACACACAGGATCCTGCTATTGAAGCATTATAGGGCCCAACAACCAATGAGCGCTTTTAACATCCTCCAGTAGGGGGCAGTAGTAACCGCAGAAAAAGGAAAGCTTTGCTAAGTTGTGAAACCATGATTGCTTTCTGCTAACTTGTCTGAAAAACTGGCTGAAATTAGGATACTCCCACTTAGAGGTAGTGCTTTACCACAGTGACGTAGATACAGGGAACCACATTTTTAGAGCCGGCTGGAAGGTACTGGTTCTCAATTTCATACGTTCCTCCAGAGGACAGGGGAGCCATGGCTATCTGCTGAGGTGGTTAGAAACAGTCACCCAAGCCTCCCTAGGACAAGTCCTTCCACATGATTGTCAAAGTTTGTCATATTCAGAGACCTAATGTCTCTTAAAACGCTTAAGAGTTTCACATTGACTCTTACCACCCAAAGTACTCTCTCCCAGCGTCCTTGCTGCTAGGGACACAGTTCCAGGATGGAGCCTCCAGCAAAGAGACCAGAGACTGATTCAGAAAGACCACAGTCAGTGGGTGGAGCCCTTCTTAGAATATGGCAGCTACTTGAGTTGGTGAGTTTAATCAAGAATTGGTGAGAATCAACAAGACCAACACACAAATTTCAATTCATGTTACATCACTTAGTTAATGCATGTTTTACCAAGTTATTTATTATGTCTGAAGGCAAGGGGTAGTTGTTAGGAAAACAAAGCAAAAGTATTTGGCGGGGGTGCCGAGTCTAATCAAGATTGCCCAATGACCCCGTTTTTCTGGCTTCTCTGCAATGTTTGGCAGTTAGGAGAATCCAAAATTGGTAATGAGTTTGAGTTCAGAGGCAAATATCCACCTAGTCTATTAATTCAGCTAAGCTCTGCTTTTCCAGTACTAGAATAAAGTAGATACTTTGATTCACACAGAGTTGAAGCTTATCAGAAAGGCAAAACAGAGCTCAGAACAAAAAGATTCTCACTTGGGGAAAAAGACTAGTTACCAAGGAAATAAAGACAGCAGCTGGAATATTGAGACAAAGTAAAGGGGTCAACAGACTAAGTCCATGTGAAGACACAGAACAATCTTAATAGAACCGAGGTGGGAGGAGTTGAACTAGCAAGCTGGAGAGGAAGACGAGTCAGCGAGTGAAAACCGAGTTCGGTATTTGGGAGAACAAAGGGCAAGGCGTTAACCACCCACTCATATGGAAGTGGAAGCAACTGACAGTAAGGTGAGTCAGGGGGGAGGGGGGCACTTCCACAACCATCCCCTCACCTGTCCATGCTATAGAACTAGTATCTGGCTTTTGAACCAGATCTTGGGTTCAAATCCCAGGACCTCTCAGAAGGGAGACTGCGCCATTGACCTCTGAGTGTTACCTGTAAAAGCTGATAACTACCTGGGACTGAGTAGTTGACATTCGTCTGGCAGTAGGCCACTACTTAAATGCTTTCTCAGGTAAGTCAGTGCAAGTAGAAACTGACGGTTTAACACCTCAGAGTAAGATTTCTACATCAGTTCTAGTTTGCCAGGTGACAGGTACTGATTGCTTCACTGAATCAGACAGGTATTGTTCATTTTCTTCATAGTAAAATCTAGATTCACTGAAGTACATGCATGAGTTAATCATGTATGACAAGCAGCAGCCCTTAACTGGTTTTATTTTGTTAAGACAGCCAGGAGAGATATCAGATGGAGTTAAGCCACAAAAAATAGAAGGAAAAGACAGTAAGATGCGTTCCCAGTTATTATGACAGATTTACTCCACCCTTTGTCTCTATTTGGTCATTTAATCTGATGCAATTGTGTACATGACTAAGCTCATGACATTTAACCAGTCACCTTGCCACACCAAAAGCTTCCCTTCACATAATGTAGAAGCCCCATGTCACCCACAGTTGACACTTGAGTCAGTGTACACAAGAGCTGAGCAAGCAGATAGGACTTTGTGACACAAGAAATGATTGTTGTTCCCCTAAGACATCTAGCTTCTTGCTGAGCAAGGTGGGAATGACAGCCGCCTGCTTAAAGTAAACCCAAACTCAGATTCAGTTTGATATTTATGATGCCTAACCCTTAACCACAATATTAAACATTTGGTCAAACATTTGTTCTCTAGGCATATTATAGCAAGTCATTGTTAAGGGTGATTTAATTTTATACAAACACTTAACATCCTAAAGTGAACAATTTCCTAGGTTGAGAGATTTAGAAAGTGACAACCTCTAGGCCTCAGACTGTTCTCTATAAACGAAACCACCCCATAAGGTAGTTACTGCTAATGAATAAGTGAACCAGTATATGTCAAGCATTCAGAGTAATGGTATAAAGGCTTAGCTACTGTAGCTACTATTCCCTGTCCATATCCACATGTTTTATCAAGTTAGTCATGACCCTGATCTACTGTTCACCAAGAACATGATGGTCCTACATATTAGCAACAAACATGTATATAGACTGAAAATGCCTATGAAAGGAAAAGAGGGAACCAGAACCATCAATATCTACTCAAGTTTAAAGCATAGTGGTAAAAATGGATTAAGGGTATGAAATAGAACTCGAGCATAAGAGTTCAAGAGAGGTGGGGAAAAGTGATAAAATTAGGCAAGAGTAACCAGTATGAAGGAGAATCGAACCAGGACAATACTGAAGAGAACCCAAACAGAAGGGCTCTATATCAAGGATCCAGTGTGTTTTAAGAGATCTGCTTTGAATTGGCCACTAAAGCAGGCTAATTTCCAGGTTATATGAAACAGCCTAGTAGAAACAAACTTGGAGAAGCTGCATTCAATGGGGGGAATTCACTATGAAGGACACCAAATAGAGATAAACCTGGCTTCCTCAATCTGAAGGGGTTCTCAAAACATTAACAGTGCAATTGATTGTTTGGAGTGCCCATGGCATCATTTCAGGAGTCCTACTTTCAAGTTCGTGTAGGAACTTGTGATATCTGTTGATCTGATAGATTCCTCACCCCTGTAAGAGGTATAGGAACCTTTAAAACATTCTAAAATACACTCAATTTCAACAATTCATGGGGCTAGGTGGAGGACAGGAAGACATTCAACAGCTGGCACTTCAGAAAACTTCCAAACTCTTAGGAATCACTAATAGATGGATCTATTAATTCAAATTGCTAGTAAGTGTCCCCATAGAACTGTAGGGACACGCCAATTACCAAGTTACAAAAATTCAGGCAATACATTTAGTACCTGATCATAAAGAAAAACAAGCCCTGTAAGATGCAATTCTAAGCTTTCATGTTTCTAAGCTTCAAACAAAAGCCCTATGAATCATGCTTGTGGTTTTAAATATTTGAGGAAACTATTGCCAGAGTCGTTACCCATTTACCCAGATCTTGTAGATTCTTAAACATATTTAATGGTTTTCATCTGTTAGTGTCACCTGACTGAGGTGACTAACTGGGTGTCTGACAGCTGGAGTAGAGATTACATTTCTTTCAGCCTGAAGTGTTGAGTCAAACAGATACCAGTCAGTTCCCCATGCCTAGATCCTTTGTCTACTGCCAGGTTTGGGCATTTACCTCCAGAATGGTTCTGTTTCAATAGGCAAGGGCAGTTACCTAAGAGTACATGCGCAAGAATTGCCTTCATCAACAAGTCACATATCTTTGGCCCGTCTCTTGGATTTTCTTTCCCCAGAGTAATCATGTTACATTAACTCAAGACCACAATTGGCATTTGCAGACTCACCTTACACAAATGTTTTTATTGCTGGAGTAGCGGCCAAAGCTTGGCTTGGGAAAAACAGTGGAAGTCTGTCAAGACTGGGATGAGGGGACCACTATTTTTGAGTTGAGCTTTTCCAAATAACTTCTGAAACAGACAAAGCAGGTGCTGCCTGTAAGAACAGTAACTTCTTAGAGGTTAACACAATTCGACAAGGCATCAGGTTGTGGGAACACTTCGTTACCATGAAGATTAGCTGCCTCTTCTGGTGGCCCACAAGCAGCTCCTGCATCACAACTGGCTCCTAGTCACAAGCTGGCCCAGTCCATTATGCAGCTCAGTGGTTAAGAGCACATTTGGAAAGTGCTTTAAATATTGAACATAATTTAAAAACTGAGCCAAACAAAGCCACAAGCAGTATTTGAGATTCATTACTCTTAGCATCAGTCACACAAGAAACAATCCAGCATCATAGAGTAGCAGAGTGAAGAGAAAGCACCTAGGCATCCAAGTAAAATGGAGTTAACCCTGTGTGACAAGGTAAATGGGATCCCACTTCTCAGATACATAATGGGGTAACAAACACTTCTTACAGGCTGGAGATCTAGTTCTTAACTAAGGATGATATTCAAGTTATTCAGCAGCCAAATCAGTCATGTTGTAGGAGTAGTAGTAATAGGGCCACCAAGTTATGTAGCATAAGTTACTCAATAACACTTTAATAGGTCCAAATCCTTCAATGAGTTTTACAGTGTAGCTACTAGTAGTTCAGTAACGCTCCTACTTAGCTAGGATTTAGCAAAGGACGCTATTACCTGCAGATGACTTCTCCATTGGCCTAATGATCATTAGGCCTCTAAAGATTTGTTGCAGCTGGAGGGTGGCTGGGCATTCAGCACACAAGATGTGACAAGGTACATAGCTGCATGCAATCAACCTGAGGTCACCTGAAAATGCCAGTAGCGTGCCCCTGCAATGCTGGGAAGTTCCTGAGAATCAGGCAGATGCTGCGCATGCCCACTCAACGACCCCGAATCTCTCACTCGTGGCCACCTGGACCATCAAACATCTGTACTGACGCAGCTCCTGGGCTCCCATTCTCCAACCTGGGGACTGCTGCTGGCCATCATCACTGGGGGATTTGCCATTTTGACAAGTAGATAGCTTTTACCAATGATTGCCTTAATTAACACAGAGCATACTGACTGCTTCTATAGCTGCTCAAACATCTCACAGCCCACAAACAGCTTTGCATTGTATATTTTATTGTCACACCACCCCAAATGACAGACAGCCAATTTGCTCATGTTTCAGCCTCCTATAAGGGAGAGCATAATAATGTCAGAATCCAGATTGTTACATCTACCCCCACCATCCACAATAGCAAGACCTCTCAAAGTACCCTCAGTTATTTCTGGGCCTCAGGCTCATGAAAAGTTGGCTCCAGTTCTGCTTTGGCCTTATTTCTGTCAAGTGCCCAAAAGCCTAAGGGAAGTGCTACTGGTTTAACAGCTTCCAACCTTCCAGATATGCTAAAGGGATCTGCATTTCTCTCCGTGTCACATTTCATTCTCACCATGTGAGAAGCAAACTATGGTTCTTGAACAAATGGGGCTATCGCTTCGCTTCCTTACTACATCAGTCACCTTGGCCTCACAGCAGCCCAGCTTGACCCTGGGGCTCAATCTCATGCCCTTCAGCCTCACCACAGTTCTGATGCAGGTCTGAGGAACAGACACCTTTTTCTTCTCCAGTTCCCAAAAGCTTCCCCTTAGCAGTTAGATGCGTCCAGTGAATACAGACACCTGGGGAAGACCAGCCCAGCTGTTCTAAATTCCAACCCAGGCTGAGTCAGTTTACTAGAAAGAAGAGTTTAGTAAGGAGTGTCGTGAAGAAGATTCCCCCCACTCTCGAAATTTAGTTCAGTTTGATGTGTATTTACACTGGTCCTTATTCAGGCACAATATCATTTCAGGTCCTAATAAACCACCTTTTTGCTGTATACTCCTGTTGGCTTATAAGAAGTCTCCTTAACATAGCACATCACTGAAAAGCACACTGAGCCTAATTTGAGTGTAACTCAGCAGTAAGAGGCAGGGTCCCTCCAACCACGAAGAGACTCTAACGTGTTTTAGAGGAGGGGGTGGGTGGCGAGTGAGGCCTGGATAAGGTAGGTATTAAATGCTTAAGTGTTTGATCTCTTTAAGATACCACTAACTTAAGTTGAAAAATACTCAAAGAGCTACTTGTATTTTTCCAGTATCCTGTACTTAGAACAGCCATGAGTTACTAAAAACTTCAGAATGTGTGCTCTGGGTACACGTAGCATAGAGAATTCCAAGACGAAGTCTGCCAGCAATAATCAAATAAAGCTATTGCTAGGGGTGCGGAAGGTGGTCATAGCACTGACGTAGAATCGTGTTAAACATGAGGCAGTCATTCTGACAAAGTTCAAGTAAGTAGTTTCAATGGTTCCAATGTTCTGGTTCCTGGGAATTTCCCTCTTGACAGGTTTGCACACAAGTGACAGCAATACTGAAACTACATCGTATGCAAGTCAGTTTAGACCAACATCTCTAGAACAGACGGCAAGTGAAGTTCAAGAGGAATAGGCCCTGAAGTTACCTCTTCTTTTATCTAGTCCAACACGACAGCCCCTAGCCATTGAACACTTGAGACAGGGCTAGTCTGAATTGAGATGTGCTGCAACTTTAAGATGCATACTAGATTTCAGACTTAGTAGCAAAAATATGTAGGCACGTAAGTTGTTACACTTCGAAATATTTTGTCTATTGGGTTAGTATATTTTTTTAATGAGGCCACTATAACACCTGAAGTTACATATGCAGCTTATACTTGTTTCACATGATGTGCCTCTTGGACAGCAGCATCCTAGAGCCTCCTGTAAGTTCCCTATAAAGACAGTGTGCAGAGAACCGTGATCTAGAAGTTTCCCACAAATGCTACTTCAGGTAGAAGTTGAGGGTTCTTAGGGATTAGAAAACTTGATTTCAAAGAACTAGACAAGATCATCGACTTGTTTAGTTTATACCACAGCCCATCTCCCCTGGCAGTTCCTAAGACCCAAAGATGAAATGGTATATTAAATATCTTTAGACAACTATCGCTTGTCGTTTAGTTGACCATGCCTGATCTAGCCTCTGAAAATTCACTCAACTGCTTCCAAAACCTCACCAGCACAGAGCAAAACCAACCTGGGCTTTTCCAAGCTTCCTCCTCATTTCAGAGCTTAGCCTTGCTTCCACTGGGCCATCACATTAGGGAAAGACAGACCACATTTTGTGGTCACCTACAGGGCTTTCCTGCTACTGAAAGGAAGCTTCATTCCCCTCACTTCACACTTCCTACTAGGTTCTTATCAAGCCCCTCCCTATCACCTACTCTGAATAAGACTGTGCCGGGGTTAGACACACAAGGTCATTTTGATGAAAAGTCTAGGGCAAAGTCGAAATCCACTCCAGCCTTGTTTCCTAAGTTACTTCAAAGAAAAAAAGCCCAACTTGCAAGTCAGCTCTGATTTCCAGCCAGCATGCCCTCACCCCTTCCTGTGGAGAGTTTCGCGTTGCCCTTATGCCACAGCTGGGTGTTTGTGTTCCTTCTCAAGTTATGCTTTAGGCTCCTGGAGGGCAGGACCCTCACTTCCTTCAGCCACCGGTCTCACAACTATTGCTGTAGTTTGAGAGGCAGGAGAAAGGTGAACTGTTGGACCTGGATAACCTCTGGCCACCACAGCTCTCACCCACAGGGTTCTAAAGGATTGGTTCCCTGGAGGAAAAAATGCCAGCCATCCGAGTTCAACAGAATCAGATGCCTGAAAGAGCTGTTTGTAAGCAAATTGCTTTGCAGATCAAAGGATTCAGGACCACAGTCAAGGCCATGCTCCCTGCAACTCCACCTCTATGCCTCTTAAGACATCAGACTCGGCAGTACTGAAACAAGCCATAGACCCTGTGTGTGTTCACTTCTACTCAAGCTCAAACCTGCAACATAAGAAACAAGATTAGGCCTAGGATCAGGAGTTTCCCTAGAGGCAGCCTCAGAATTTGAAGAGGTTACCGCTGTAACCACAGCTGCAGAGCTTGAGGTGTCTCCCTGAACAGAAGCTGGTTTTTAAGAACTGTAATGCGTGAGTATCCTTCAATAAGCGGAAGTATGGTATTTAGACCCTTTCAAACTGTGTTCCCCAGTACCTTGGGTATTCTCTGGGCTCCTTGGGACAGGAGATTAGTTGAAGGGTTCTGCACACACTCCCCTGCTCCTAGATCAGGTTTCTTACTTTGCTATACACCGAGATTCCACAAAAACGTTCAAAAGCCACTGGCTTGAATTACAACATCTCATGTTGGCTCACCTACAGGTAGATTAACGGGAGGAAGGGCTCTTGATAATCAGTTAGCTACCTTTAACAAATCCTTCTAGAGAAACTAATAGCTTCTCCCAGAGGCACGGGTTTTAGTTCACCTGGTTCCAACTTCTATTATTGAATTTCTTCACCTTTGCCCATTTTCCCACTACCCCCTTTTCATTGCTTAGTACTTGTCTGAGTGGCTTATTACAATTAAGATAAAGTAGTTGTCTTCAACTAAGGACAGTTTGATAGATTTGGTGCTAAGAAATGAGACATGATACAACCAGTTTCCTAGGAAAGCAGCCACTGGACGCTAGTGTTGAGCAACTCAGTCAACACTGGATACTAAGCAAAAACCAAAAGAATGAGTTGATCTCGAAGCGGCCTTGGCACAACTGAGGAATTTCAATTAATGCCACCCTAAGGGCTAGTCAGGGTTTTGGCTACTATGAGCTGAATCTCAGACAAGTTCCAAGAGAAAACATAAGCCGAGGTTTGGGCTAAACTGAGCCCAGTGGCCAGAAAGCAGGCAGAGTGCACATTAGGCCAAAGCTCAGAGAGGCATCCACACAGACGAAACGGCCTAAGGCACAGCCAGGTTCCCATTTGCGGAGGGGAGTCTTCCGCTATTTCATGTCATGTTCTAAACATAAGTTGACATTTGAGCAGCTTGATACTACTCAAATTCCTTCTCCCCACTCTCATGGTTTTAGCTATAAACTTGTCTCCTCCTAACCATCATACGTTTGATATCTAGAGCCATGTGGCTCTCCAGAAGCCTGTCCAGTAACACCAACTACTTGTAGACAGCAGCTTCATAGGACTCACCTGCAGTTAAGCCCTTAATTGGGTAAACAGATGACAATTGTTTTGCCCTGCATTTCTAAGGGGGGAAAGGCGAAACTTTTGTGCCTCCACTGTCATCTTTTGAGGTGTTTTCTTTGCCTGATAATCCATTGAGGTATTTCGTCGATTTGAAAGTGAAGTTGTAGACAGAGGTTCACTTTTCATTTGTTTTCCTTGGTTTTCATAATGTTTGATAAAGTTACATAAAACAAAGTGCTAGTAGACAAGCTATACCATGCACTATAATATCTTAGAATTCACACCTAAATTTAACCAAGTTCTTGGTTGACAGAATCAAGTCACTAGTACACCAGCTTTTGGAATTCCTGGAAGCAGAAAAATTTTCCTATCAATAAAGATACACAATTACAGGTAAGGAGTCTACAGGATGAGTAATTAGGTAATTGGTTTTCAGTGTTGTTAGGCAGCCATGGAGAAGCAGAGCCACCCATCCCTTTCCCTGGGCTTCATCTTCACACACCCCCCCCCCCCCCCCCCACCACCACCTGCCCCACACTCAGTTCTAGTTATAACCATTAACTAACAGTGTTGCTTAGAAAGGCTGGGCCTCTCAAGATCCCAGGTCTTTTCTGTCAAGAAATTCTATGTTAAGCAGATTGCCAGCGCAGAACCACACATCTCTTGAGTCAGGTATCCATGTGATCTTTGCTCTTCTGAGCCCTGCTTCCTTCATAAGTACATTGTAAACAAAGTAACTCCACACTGATGGAGATGAGAGTAGACAAAGGTGCATGTCCTGACTCGTACTTTTTCTCCATTTTTCCAGCTTTTTCTTAAAGTGACCTAGGTGTTTGAGAAGTGTGATTTTTAGAAGCAAGCTTTATATAGTTGACCTAAAGAAACTGCAATACAATCTGCTATGCAGCACCTGTGAAGTCAGTCAAGAGAATGAATACGTCCATCACATAGCATGTTCTTGAGTCTCTCACAGAGATGCCACATCATCCCCTTCCCCTGTAACAGGCACTTTTGTCTCTTGACAAGCTTAAGGAAGCCCCACAATCCTTCTAGTGCTCCGGGTGGCCACCATCTAACTAGATAGTTTCCTCACTCTCCCAGCTGCAAAAGCTTCTCCTAATCATTCACCTATCAGGAAAGTGCTTCCAGGTGAGTAAATCTGGCACTGAATGAAGATCACAAGGTGAGATAATACATTTCCCTCCACCTCCACATCCAGGTATAAGGTTTCAGCCCACAGGTTTTATACAAAGTATCTTCAGATCAGACAGCTGCTTTCAAAGGGAATGTAACTAAGACCCCACTCCTTGGTAAGAGGGCTCAAAAGCCACATGATGCTTGAAGTTCACTTTAGCTCACCTCCTTCACTAAACACACCACACAAAGGATGTTTGCTTCCCACAAATAAGTCTAATTCAAAAATTAGACTTTTCCTCCCATGGTTTTCACCCAAGCTGACCCAAACTTTAGTCTCTAAAGCAGGATGGAGAGAAGCTAGTTTTTGTGTCTGCCATTACTCTGGACAGGAGTTTCTCTCCAATAGAGGTTTTAGGATTCCAACCGAAGGCTAGAAATAAAGGCATTTAGAAACTTCTCAAAGAAAGCAAGATTACCAGGTTTACTCTAAGCATAGGGGCTCTAAACTGACGTGTTTCTTTACTGCAGTACATTAGCTGGGAGAGAGATTTTGCTAAAGTATCTTTTATGCTAAAGGTTAAACAGTACTCAAAAAGCAGGTGACTTAAGAGATTTGATCATGAGTCTCAAAATTCACGATCCCATCTTAAGCTTCCCCAAGATCTAACTTCCTTTAGAAACCCCAGTGATAAGAAAAGCTTCTCCTCTGTCTCTATTTCAAGCAAGAGAAGAGACGCCTGATAAGACGACTCCAGGAAGTTGCCATAACCTCCTAAGAGGTATTTTCTGTCTGCACACAACTAGTTTCCATTCTTTCAAGTTCCTCAATCTTCTTAGATTCCCTCGCCTACTTACTTCGTTCATTCTTTCCCTTTTAAAGTAAGCTAACAAAATTTCCCTTGAGATCTACGAAAGGTTTGGTTCTTTCTACCCACCGCTCCTAGCCAGATAGCTTTTTAGCACGCAGTGTGCCTGTAAAACTTTGAACCACGTTCAGACCCCAACCTCAAACCACACCCAGCAGCACCAGAGCAACCTCCTTCAGACTTCCTGTTTTTTATACACAAAGCCCCACCTCCTTCTTGGGTGCGGACCAATGACAATGCCTAGGAGCTACTTCAGCTCTACAATTGGTCTTTGACTTCCGTCAGGTGAAAACAAGCCTCCGGATGCCAGGGAGTGGAGGGCCTTCTCCTTAGGCTTCCTATTTTAAGCAGGCACTGCACCCTCTCCCTGCTTTATTTTACTACGTTGTGAAGGCTGCTGAGTTGTTAAAAACAAATCTTGAGGGAATAGTTTAGAGTCACCTTGGAAAAGTAGCTGATTCAACTTCCCCTCTAGCACCTAGTTTTAATATGGAAGGTTTTTAGTGTGCGCGAAGGAATTTCAAAAGGAGAAATATGAGTGGCTGTTTGGTCAGATACTGGTGTTCAGAGTCAGACATCCTTACCTTTGGACAATGCTAATGACCATCACTCACCGTGCATATCGTTCATTTATTCTTTCAATCACAAGTATTATTAAGGTCTCTGATTCAAAGGAAGCAAGGAAGTGACCTGGGAGCCTGGGTTTTGTCTGTGCTTCTCAAACTGCATGCAGGGAAGTATGAGAGTCCTCAGGATACACGTTTCTGGAAAGTCAGTTCCACTTGTAGATTTAACAGTAAAAATTATTTTATGTCAAGACAATAGCCATCCACGCTGACATAAATAAATGATTTAATTAACAAATAGGAGAGAGGAGACAAATCTTCTTTACAAAGGAATTTCAAATAATACATGTCCATACTCCCTCATCTGGAAGGTGGGGTTTAATTCCCCTCCTTTTGAGTGTGGGCCAGATTTAGTGACTCATTTCCAATGAAGAGAGGAGGGAAAGAGAAAAATAATCATTTTACATTGAAGAAACCTGGCAAACACTACCTTAACCAAGTGATCTAGGTTAATATCACCAGCGATAAGTCATGTTGCAATTACATACCGCCTGATATGATGTGAAGAGAAAAGCACTTCACCTCATGGTATTCCCCCTCAAAACCCATAATCCCAATCTAATTATGAGCAAGACATCAGACAAAACCAAATTGAGGGACCTTCTACAAAATCCTGACCAGTACTCTTCAAAACAGTTAATCTAGGTCATGAAAAATAAGGAAAGACTGAGAAACTGTCACAGATCAGAAGAGACTAAGGAGATATGACAACTAAATGCAGTGTGGTACCCCGGGTGGGATCCTGGAACAGAAAAAGATATTAATGGAAAAATTGATGAAATCCAAATAAAATTTGGAGTTTATAGTAACGTATGTTTATCTCTTAGTTTTGGCAAGTATACCATGGTTATATAAGATGTTAATATTAGGGAAAATTGGGTGAAGGGAATATGGGATTCTTTCTACTACTGCTACAACTTTTCTGTAAATCTAAAATGATTCGCAAGTGAAACATTTATTTAAAAGAAAAAATATCAATAAGAAAAAGTAATACATTGAAAAATTTGCATGATTTTTAAGATAAAATATGAGCCTTCAAAAAAATCTTGTATTCATGGTAGACTGCTTTAAACCCTGCCTCCCCTCTAGAGCTCCCAGAGGCGCTTTTCCATTAAAGGGGTAATTTAGAGCAAAAGTTTGAGAAGCAGCTTGTTTAGCTAGATGAATCCCATAGCTTCTTGGAGGATGGATGTGAGGGGGATAAGACTGGTGGCTGAGAGGCCAGCAGGGATGTAACCAAATCTAAGGCAATGGGTCAATAGACAAACTGGATACAAATTGACCTACTTATTCCTGTTCTTGCTACCAGTGCTTTCTGGGAATTTACTCATTCCAGCCATCCACTTTCTTCTTGAGTTTTCACATATCTGTAGTCAGGAGAAAGAAGATCCTCTTCTAGGGCAGCCAGATGACATCAACAAAGTTGTCAAATATGCTTGAAAAGAATGTGTTTTAAAAAAAAAAAAAACCCACAAAACACATAGTATCATACTCTGGGAGACAAGGTAAGTAGTGGTTAAGAACATGGACTTTGATGGTAGACAGACAAACCTGGGTTTAATTGTCAACTGTACTGTTTACTAGCTATGTGAACCCACACTAGTCAACCTCTCTAAACTTCATTTCCTCGTCTGTGAAATGGGGATAAAAATAGTGCTTACTCATAAGATTGTCGTGAGACCTGATTCATAATACATGTAAAAAGCGTCTGGAATAGTTCATGGCACAAACACATACAGTACTTCCTATTACTAGGTCTATTCTGTATACAATACATATTGACTCATTTAATCCTCACAACAATCCTATTATTGGTCTTTGCGTTCCACAGGAGGAGTCTGAGCCACAGAAGGATGAGTAAATGGCCCAAGGTAACACAGTCTGTAAGTAATAGAGCTCAATTCAAATCCAAGCAGTCTGGCTCTAGAACACTTGCTTTTAGCCAGCACACTGCATTGCCTCTTCTGTTATCAGAAAGGAAGGATGAAGAAAGGGGACATAGTATGCTGGGAGGTCCAAAAAAACGGTACCTTTATAGAAGCGAAATGGTCAGCCCTACTGTGGCATTGCAGATGTATAAATAATGCAGGGACGATTTGGGAACAAGCCCAAATCCATGTCCAAGAGCCAAGTAGAATAGTAGCACTTGCTTCTGCAGGCCCAAAAGTCAGTGAGACTATTCATCTAAAGTCATGCAATAACACTGGAAAAGTAAAGCTTACCAAATTAGAGGAGCTCCCTTCCCACATGCTTATGCCAGTGTTTTCTCAGTTGATTTCCTGGGCAGAAAGCTCAAATAACAGATAGTCCAGTTCAGACTAGACACATGACAATCCTCACTGTAAAGGAGAGAGCCAACATTCCACAACCATCATTCCTCAAGGTGACAGCCAACCCAAGCCTGCGGCAACATTCTTAAAGGCTCCACTGCTCTCCAGCCTATGTAGATGGCAGCCACAAAAGTGGAGGCCCACCTTGGACTCCTAATTTGACCACCCTGTCTCTAATTTACTGTTCAAATATTAAGAGTTACCATCCTTTGAGTCCCGGCTCTGAGCCAGGTAATCTACACACTTTGGCTCACTTAATCCCCGCTTTACCCTCATGAGAAATATTGATGTTTCCATTTACGAATGAGAAAACTTGATTCAGAGGGATTAAGCAACTTTCCCCAAGTGCATGGCTAGCAAGAGGCAGACCAGGATTTAAACCCAGGTTGTTCAAATTCCAAGGCCCTGCTCTTAAGCACTAAGTGCTCCAGTTGGGGTTGTCAGGAAAGTGAGTTTGGAGGGCTCTAATGGGCTGGCAGAGCCAGTAACAACTTGTCATGGCTGTATTATCCTTTTCTCCAATGAGAGATCCCTGAAACCTACAAAGAAGAAAGACAAAATGTCTTTCCTGCCACAGGAGCTATCCCTAGAGATGGAGGCACAAAGAGAAAAGGTGCGGGGAAAGCACTTCAATTTTTATTTCGGCAGCTTTATTTCAATTCTATTACTTTATTTATTTATTTATTTATTGAGGAAGATTAGCCCTGAGCTAACATCTGCCGCCAATCCTCCTCTTTTTGCTGAGGAAGCCCAGCCCTGAGCTCACATCCATGCCCATCTTTCTCTACCTTATATGTGGGACGCCTACCACAGCATGGCTTGACAAGCGGTGTCATGTCTGCACCCAGGATCCGAACCAGCGAACCTCGGGCCAAGGTAGCAGAATGTGTGAACTTAACCACTGAGCTGCTGGGCTAGCACTTCAATCCTATTACTTTTGAGCCAAGGCAAACTGCTTCAGAGTCCTAATCCTACCCCTCCTCTTTCTCTTCTGTCTCGTTTCCCACCCTGGTACTACCCGACCAAAACCTGAGTTGGTAGAGGAGAAAAAAAGACAGAGGATATCGCATTTGGGCAAAGAACAATTCCAGTTTCAGGCTTTTTAACTCATATTCTGAACTGGGCTAATTCCAATAGGTTATTCACCAGAACTAACTGCCTCTCTCGCTGTGTTCTGATGTCCACTTGGATCCTGCACCTGTTCTCTGAAGAACAAAGGCAGCCAGGGAAACAGGTGGTAGAAGGTGGCCACCATCCACACCAGACAGCAGGAAGGACTCTGTTGGTGGTCTGCCCTTTAGAAGCACGGATTTGTTACTCATGATTTGGATGGGGCTGGTGGTGGTACATACGCCGATGTATCCTAGTATTTATTTGATCTTTTACAACATTAATATGATATTGAACTTCAGAATGTGCAAGCCTAATTTAGAAGATAAACAGACCTAGAACTTTCCAATTCCTTGCCATGCCTATATTTTTATATCCCCTGTTTAAAATGAGAAAGCAGCTGTAAGTGCTGTCGTGAAAAGCCTGCCCACATAGACTCTCTTGAGCCCTTCCACTGTGGCACCCACTCTGATACTACATTAACTTAAGGCCCTGTTTCTCACCTGTTCCTTTGCTCTACCCTCCCAATTGTCTTCACTACCTTCAGAGTCCCACTCTCTAGACCATTCTCCACATGGCATCCAGAGAGATCTTTCTAAAAACGCAAAACCCTTCTCTGGCTCCCCATCACATTTGGAACAAAGACAAAATTCCTGCCACGGCAAAAAAAAGAGAGAGAGAGAAAGATCATTTACTGACTGATCCAGTCTGCCACCCCTCACTCAAGTCCCATCTTAGCTCTGGCCCCCTTTAGTTGGTCCCTCCTTCAAGCATTTTTCCAATGCCATTCCCTCTTCTAGAACATCATCCTCTCTTTTTCACCCTCCCCATCTGCCTGGCTAATTCCCACTCATCCTTCAAGGATCAATGCAAGTTTTGTCTTCTTCAGAAAGTATTTCTCTGCTAGACTCCCCAAAGTGAGTTAAGAACCTCCCTCATGTCCTCTCAGAGCAAAAATGCTAACACATGTCTTATGACAACTTCTTCATTGTCACCATCTGTTCACTTGTCTTTTTCCTTCACCAGAATTGAGCTCATGGAAAATACAGTGTCTTCTTATTTGCCTTTGTGTCTTAGTCCCTAAATAGTTCCTGGACAGAAATGGTTACTCAATCATGATTTTTGAAGGAATGAAGGAAGGAATAAATGGCTAGGTTGCTATATCTAGAAAAAAATGGTACACTCAAATGGTGTAGTTGAGAAGAATTTAATAAAGGGACTATTTATAAAGGTGTAAACAGGATAAGGGAAACCCATAAGAAAAGATGAAGCATCCCTGGGGCCAGCTACAGCAGGAGCTGGGACCACCTCTAGGCCTGAAGATGAAGGAGAGAGAGTAAGTCCCAGAACCCAGAGAGTCACTGCAGGGAAAGACCGACTGACAGGAGCTGTGGCCTTCAGTAGAGGATACATCCAACCTGAAGTGTCCTGGCATGATGGAGCTGAGGGAATAAATACCCTGAACTCACTCTCCTCTCATCCGCCAATCTCCTGATACTGCCTCTCACTAGCCAAACCTACCAGAAGCCAGAGGACAAGGGAGCCAATGATGCAATCAACATGAGTCAATCTTCCAGGGTACAGAGCAGGGTGGAGAGGGGTGGGGGAGGAGATCTTGAAGAGCATATGGAAAATATCCAGCACAGTTTCTCTCCAAGAAAAGAATCATTGGCTACATTCTAAAGGTTAAGAGGTTCAAGAATAATAATCAGAGAAAAATTTATCCACAGCTGATAAGAGAATTGGTTCTAAGGAGAAATACTTTGATAAGCCAGTTGTGATAAAGAAGAGAATAGTCTGGCATCCAGGTTTCTTGCAGACGAAGCACCTTCCTCTGGATAATAAGGGAGCAAAAGGGAAGGAAAATGGGGTGGAATGCCTTCTTGAGGCAAATTTAAGAGGAAGAGGAAGACAATGGCTAAAGAGTTTTTCAAGTGAAATTACGGGCACTCTGTGCAATGAGAGATTCTCCTGTGACCACTACAAACCCACAGTAAGAATTAAAAAATCATAATATGCTCAGTGTGAATGGACTTCTTGCGGAAGTTAATGAAGGGATTGAATTTATTTACACCAAGATTGGTACTGGGCTACCAAACATAAGAGTCCAAGAAGAAAGACACATTTCTTAATGAAACACAAAAGAAACTGGGGTTCAGAAAGGTCAAGTGACTGAATGAAGGGCACAACATCAGAGGAGACACAACCGGACTCAAAACCCGGTCTGTCTGACTCCAACTTTTGGCCGTTTTCCTCTGTCCATCCTCCTCCTTCCATCATGTCATGGAAGAGGAGAGGTGGGCATGTGGAGAGGATATGCCTGCCTGAATATAGAAACTATGGCTATAATTCTTATAGTTCACAGATACATACTCATATAAAGGCTAGAATTTATGGAGGACATACTGTGTGCCAAGGGCTTTACGTGGGTTATCTTCTCTAATGAAAGTAACCCAAGAAGCTTCTACTACTATCCCATTTTAGATGAGGAACTATTTAGAAAGACGAAGCAACTTTCCCCAAGCACATAGTTAGAATTCAGACTCACGCAATTTGTGTTTTTAGATCATTTCAACTGCTACCCTTAATACATTTACTCATTTTAAGCATTTATAAACAAAGCCTTGATTCCTTTTTAAGTGAAAATCTACAAATCCAGGTGTTTTTTGAAGCTGAGTTGCTACCAGCTCCAAAATGCTATGAATCTGTCATCACAAGTCTCCCTTGATTTTTTTTTTTTTTTAAGATTTTATTTTTCCTTTTTCTCCCCAAAGCCCCCCGGTACATAGTTGTATATTCTTCGTTGTGGGTCCTTCTAGTTGTGGCATGTGGGATGCTGCCTCAGCGTGGTTCGATGAGCAGTGCAATGTCCGCGCCCAGGATTCGAACCAACGAAACACTGTGCCGCCTGCAGCGGAGCACGCGAACTTAACCACTCAGCCACGGGGCCAGCCCCAAGTCTCCCTTGATTTTTAGCCCCAATTCCTACTGTCTTGGAATCACAATACTGCTGCTGTTGTATTTTTCACATTTTCCCTTTGAAATGAGACTAACAGTGGCAGCTTTGGGATCCCACAGAGCTTTCTCAGGACTCCATATGTTAGAAGAGGTTCCCTACAATGAACTCGGCAGCAACTCGTCTCCACACTTGATCCTCTCTGCAGGCTGGCTTCACGTCCAAGAGCTCAGAAACGGGGGCAGGGTTCTTTCAAAAAAGAAAAGGAGGAGGAAGCATAGTTATCATCCATGGTTCATGTCCCTAACAGTGATTTCTCTGGGCATTTCAATTTTGATAGTATTGAATCTCACTGTTACTTCATCCAATTTATCTGGAATATTCTTGATCAGCACAGTGGTCAAAAATGCTGGTTTGACATGTCTTAGACTTTTCCTTAAAAGACTTTATTCATGGATATTAAAGCAGTTTGTTAGCATCATCATTTCATTTTACATCATCTGTGAGTTTTGAGAAGGTATTATTATTTCCATTTATAAAGTAAGAAAATATCACATAGAAAAGTAAGTGCCTTATCTAAGTCATGTCACTGGCAAAACTGGGACCAATACCCAGTGTTCCTGACTCCAGCTGAGATTAATTCATCTAAAAATAGCCTGTGTTTTCTTCTCCATATGTCCAAAGCCACCATTACCTACATAATAAATACCAGTCCTTTAATAAGTACTTCTTTCATGCTACATGTTAAGATAAGCTGGCACCAACCTTTCATTACAACTCTATAGCCCAATGGACGAAGGCATTTGCTTTAGGGTCCAACAGAGCAGAATTTGAATACCAGCTCCATCTTTGAATTTGGGGGTAAGTTCATTCACATCTATGAGTCTTAGTTTTCTATAAGATGGTAGACATTGCTAATTACCTGCCCAATATTTACTCCCCTTTCCGTCTTCTACCTGACTGGGTTCAGAGTATCAATGTGCCAGGTAGAAACAGTTGCCTCCCCAGACTCCCTCACAGCTAGAGGTGCCCAACACCCATGTGACAGAATTCTGGGTAATGAGTTATAAGCTGAGAGTTTCTGGAAAGCTTTCCTTCCCTCAACAAGTGGCCCCCAACACACACCTCTTCTTGCTGCTTGGTCCCACTTTCCTATTTTTTCAACACTTGAATATTCATTTCCATGTATATATTTCCATTACCTTATTTCTTGGAAGAAATAACTAGTTAACTAGTTGAAATGAGAATTCATCTTTGTTCAATACCAGACAAAAGTCCATTTCCAAATAGCCACCTCAGCACCTCCCTGGAAGCCTGCCAAACCCAGGTCTTATGTGTAGGCCTGAAGTTTTTATTTATTTGTGTTTTCAGAATCTCTCAATTTTTAAAAAAATATTTTTAAAGTATGCTATTTTTGGTGAGGAAGATTGGCCCTGAGCTAAGATCTGTTGCCAATCTTCCTCTTTTTTTCTTTTTTTTCTTCCCTAAAGCCCCAGTACATAGTTGTATATCCTAGTTTTAGGGAATTCTAGTTCTTCTATGTGGAATCCCGCCACAGCATGGCTTGATAATTGGTGTGTAGGTCAGTGCCCAGAATCTGAACCAGCAAACCCCTGGCCGCCAAAGCAGAGTGCGTGAACTTATCACTTGGCAATGGGGCCAGCCCCAGAATCTCTCAATTTTTGAGGAACAAGTTACACTATCTGCAATGATCCAGACTCAGTTTCCTTATGACTCTGTTCCTTGTTTTATCCTAAGGATGTTCAGCACCATTTCTGCAAGGGGACAAACAAAGGAAAGGACTGAATATCTTCTCTTTGTCCGTCAGATCCACTCTTGGCTCTTCTCCATTGTGCTTTCTTCTAAAAAACAGGATTGACGGACTTTATCAACAGGGCTCTTATGCTCTCTGGCTTTTGGTTGGACAATGGGGAGCCCTTGAAGAGATCAGAGGGAGGGAGGAGTTCGAGGTCAGGATATTTATCCTCCTGGCTCCCTCCCTCAGGTGAGCTATGTCCCCTCAACTGAGATCACAGGTCTTCTCTCAAGTCATCTTTTCTATACAACTCTCTCCTTTTGGGTTCCAGTGACCATATCCTTCTTTCATCTCTATGGGCCTAATTTGGTGACAGCTTTGCTGTTTCTAGCCCCACCTCACTGCACACTCCCTTGTACTTTCCCTAAACCCTACCTCTACCTCTGAATGTAGTCCTTTTATTAAACCCCTTTTGAATTATTCTACATTGAAATGTCATCTGTTTCCCTGAAAACACTGACTGATACAGATGAGAAAATCAAAACAGTCCATTTTTGCTTCTAACTAGTGCTCCTCAGATTTCTCAGGGATCCAGGGTCCTACACCGAAGGGGCTGATACCCAGAATTCCCTCCACTCCAGCCCAGCAATACTGTATTCTCCACATCCTCTATTCTCACCCTATACTTTCGTCAACCATGCTTAAGACTTAACTATTCTGTATCCTTTTCCCATGACTCTGTCTTCCAAAGTGACAATTAATGAATTTGCTCACGGGTGTTAGTACCTTAATGGAAGAAGACGACAGAATGTTTAACAGTCTTCTATAAAGAAACTGAATCCATGACTTGTCTTCCTAGACTGTGCCCATTGGCCTTCATAGTCTATCTACCCCACTGTTGTCCCACAGAATATAATAATCAAACCTGAAGATTCACCTAAGAAGTACAGGCTCTGCTTCATTTCTTCACTGCAGAAAAACCAACCAAGTAGGTTACAGATTTCAGGCTTTTAATGTTTTAAAATGTGTTGCTGACTGGGACATATAACCTTACCTGGAGTTTGAATAAATGCAACCCCATGCTAAGATGGTAAAGCACGAGCTCAGGAAGGACACTGAATGAATACACATTGTTAGTCCTTTCCAGGTTTAGCCTAATTTTCAGGCCTGAAAACTTTTCTCAATGCACTTAGTGAATATTGATTTCACAAGGACTGGCTCACTCTAACCAAAGTTGTAAGAAATTGATCTGTAAAGCAGAATGCCAACTTACTCATTTATAATAAGGTCTATTATATGGGAACATATATGTATGCTGTAAATTATGGGAACCAGGCAACAAGTGTATCAGTTAGCTACAAGTAACAGAAAAAAAAAACCAATGGGTTAAACCATAAGAACATTATTTATTGTTCATTCAACAAGAAGAGAGAGTAGTCTCATCAATGTCATCAAGGAACCATATCTTTTAGCAAATTTGCTATGGCCTCATGGTTGCAAGATTGCTGCCACCCCAGACATCAATTCTGCATTCAAAATCAGGAAACAACTAGCTGGGGGAGGGAGGGAGGTTTCTTTCCATAAGGCTTTGTCTTTTTACCCAGTTAGTTTCCCAGAAGTCCCATTGGCCAGAACCAGGTCGCATGGTCATTCCAGTTGTCAGGGAAGCAGGGAAAGTGAGCATCCACTCCTCCAGTCACTATTCTACAGTGAGAGCTGGCATGGAATAAGAGATTTGGATATGGCTTTGGATAGCGTGGTGGCTGTGGGGGTGTGCCGCACAGGTCTCCCTTCAAGAGAGTTTGCTGTTCAGCTTCAGGGAAGGCAGCTGGCTGATAGCTTCTAGATGCAGTGCCTTCAGGACATACCACATGTTCCAGCCAAGGCCACGCTCTTCCTAAGCAGCCCCCAGTCAGTACCATAGAAGCTGGGAGGCATCTGGCCATGTCTGTTTGACTCCTCCAGTGAGCAATCTTTGTTCCAAAGCTCCCTGTGGAGTTAGTAGAGACTTGTTCAAATCCACCCCACAGTCTGAGGCTCTTCCTGCCCAATTCTGCTTCCTTTTCCTCTCACAGGTGTCAGATCAGCATTGTAGTCTGAAGACTTTCCCTGCTCACTCCTGTTTCCTTCCCCTTTATCATTCATGGCCATTAACCCACAATAACGCTCTTGAACTCCTAACTCCATCTCAGCATCTGCTTCCTAGAGGAGCTGAACTGATGGCAAAGGGTAACGTCAGCGTATCTTTTCCTTATAAGGAAATCTCCATGGAAATCAAATAATATTTGTGCTAAGGGATCAGAACAAGCCAGGCTACTCTGACTAATCCATCTTCACTGTGAGGATATTCCTAATGTGGATGCTTCTCTCTTATTTCAGAAAGGATATCCATGTCCCCAGCCCACACTGGTGAACACTGACAAAGTTGCTCTCTGACTCTCTGACTCCTGTTTCTCTGTTTCCATTCAAATCATCCTGTTCTGTTGGGTTATGCATTCCCGGCCATGTTGATTCCAACATGGAATGCTGTAGCCAAGCCCTGTCTTCCCCACCTGCGGGCCCAGAAGACATTCTGTTTTCTTTTTTGTTCATCTGTTTCCCTGTTTTGCTTTAAGGAGAATTCTCCAAATACCTGCTCTCTTCCATTATGTGTTGACTTTACGATTTCAATTCTCAGAGTTCTAAAGAAGTGTCACTGCCACTCCCTTCTTAAACAGTCCTGCTGTAGGCCTTTCACATAGCATCAGTTCTAGAGCATAATTTCCTCTGAGGAACCCTCAAGTAGCTTCGTTTGTTTATTTGTTCATTCAACCTTCATTTATTAAGCAGCTACTCTGTGAAAGGCACCCTTGCAGGTGTTTGGCATACAATAAAGAAGACACAGGCGAGCTCCCAAGAAGCTCATGGAAGCAATGTTAAACAAGGCTAGAAAAAGGTCAGAAGAGGTGAGATTTAAGCCAAAGGAAGAATGAAGAGCTCATCAGAGCTTTTCTGCAACCTAAATATTTTAAGCTTTCTGTCCTCCGTGAGACACAGCTTCAGAGATTTTCACACCAGCATAGCCTCCCTACATGAGCTGGATATTAAATATGAATGTGGCTTATTTTCTGCCAATCTATGCTGCTTGTCACTGTCTGGCACCACCCTCAGATCCCCTCTGCCGATAGCTGTCTGCCTGAGATGGCTTCTCTCTCACCAGGGCTTGAAAAATAATGGGGCCGCCCAAATGGTGACTAGTTCGCACCGAGCACACTTGCAGCATGTTCCCAAGTATGTCTGTGTTAAGGGTTTTATCTTTGGCTTGGTTTCAGACAAGGATATGAATGTGCTCATTCCCATTTATTAACACTTATCATTCCATTTTCCCACCATAATTATGTATACAGTCATTTATCAGGTCTATCCTTCTAAGTAAAAATTAACAAAGCTCAAGACAGACTTGACTGGATCACAGACTGGATGTAATCTTAACAAAAATTACGAGTAGAAATAATGACAGTCCTCTAGTCTAGGATTTAAGAAACCCTCTTCCAGAAGACAAGAGTTTGAGCTGCATTAGAATTTTCTTCCAAGCTTTGGAGTGAAAATGGCAAAGCTACAGTGGACCTCAGGAAGTCACCTCGCCCAATCTCTTCATTTTATAAAGAGGAAAGTTAGCTCCAGAGCAGGGGAGTAACTTGCTTAGGTCAGACAGCTTAGACCGATCTGGGACTAAAACCCAAGATTCCCAGGCCAGGCTTTTCCCAACAGCTGTCCCACGTGGAGTTTGCCTGGTCTCACTGGCTTCCACAGCTAAGCCTTCTCCTTCCATATTTTAATCCCTACTGTACCCCCTTTCTTTCAACTTCTGTCAACTGCAGCTTCCTTTCTTTCCCTCTTGCTTCTCCTTCCACAGGATTTTTTACATTCCTCTCAGTCCTGTGTGTTCCCTCTTCCTGAACCCTTTGTTTTTTCTGTCTTTGCTATCAATAAAGGAAGAAAACCACTGTGCCTGTCTATCTTCGTATCTTCTACATTTAGTACTTAAAAAAAAAAAGCTTGATGTATATGGAAATTCTGAACTATCTTTAAAATAACAATTCTATGAATATACCATAAAGTCTACTGGAAAAATAATACTGCCAAATTCCAAAGATTTAATGCTAAAGCACTTCTGGAATGCAGAGTAGGTTTTGAAATGGTTGCATAGAGGCCCTCAGGACTTCAAGAAAAGATATAAAATTTCCTTTAGGGGAATTAGAGTCTTCTGTAGTATAATCAGATCAAAATGTAGTGGATGATATTAACTCTCTGCGGCAGCAATGGAAACAACCAAAGAGAGTAAAAAACATACAAACAATGAAAACTAAGTCCCATCACATTAGCTGGAGAAAGCTGCTTGGGGGCAAGCTGAGCACCATATTTCACCAGGTCTGGATGGGACGATGCTCAGAACCAAAACCTACTGTTTGTTTTCAGTCCCTGCTCTCCCAGCGTGGAGTCCCTGATTACAATTTCCCATATATTCTGCTAGCAGGAAGGGCCTGTTTTTGATGGCAGGCATTAACATCCTATATCCAACCAAAGGAAATCCTCTAATAGAAATTGACTAGTTGGTACCCCCACTTCCTTCCACTCAAAGACTGTTCCACTCCACGTGTTAGCCTCTAGCTCTGGTCCTGCACAGCTGAGCTTCTGACTTTGAACTCTGGTGGCCCCATGAAAGTGTTATCACCATGAACTCTGCCCTAACGTCCAGCCAGCTTCCTCTGGCATTTTGGGGCCCTCTCTACCTTCTGCAGATTGATGACATAACAAATATCTATTAAGCATAATTGCATGGCTCTGAATAAGGTAGGTTATTTGCCCTTCAAGAGTGGACAATCTCATTGATTTAAACAAACCAGGAGTAGTGCATGTTCACGATCTGAGGAAACGGAGAGCTAGGTGTGCTTCCCTCTGGGCCATTTTTCTCGTGCTCTTCTAACAGCAACAAGAAAGGAAGGGAAAGAAGTCCTGAGAATCTACTGGGGCTGGCCCTTGGTGAGCAAAGAAGCGGTTCTCTCTGCTCCCAGATGAAGGAGAAGCACCTCTTATAACCATTTCACTTGTTGCTTGAGCAGCCCTGTCTGTTCCCAGAGCTGAGTCCTGGAAACTGCATAAAGGAGCTATGTCACTGAAGCTCAGACCGGGCTCCCGCCCTAAGTCCAGGCAACAGCTGTGAAGCAGCTGCACCACCGTGTCCTAAAGCTGCTTAGGGTAAGATGCAGACGGAAAGGGGCCAGCTCTCTGAAGCTATGTGAAAAATACAAACCCCTGTGACAACAGCTGGCAGGTAATAGATATCATGAAGACATTTGTGGCATTAGAATGGATACATAACAGATGAGTTTTAGATTAGTATTTTAAGTTATTTTCCATAAAAGTTATGCATTCGAATCTTTTCAATTCAAGAAAAATTAATAAGAAAAAAAGAGAGAGAAAGGGAAGAACCCTGGCAGCTGGTACAATGCAGGCACGGGGGCAGGTAAAATGTGACTCTGTGTATATAAGTAGGATCCTACTCCATATACTCTTTTATAATCCACTTTTGGCTCTCCCTTCAAGAAAGAACCTGCCATTCCGCTACAAGAATCCTCACCTCCTTCCCCTGCCCCGATGCCCCACCCGAAAATAGCATGAAAAGCTTCCCTGGAGCAACCAAGATAAATGTCTGCTGCTGGAGCTGGGCCCCAAGTTCAGGCACAGCACCACTTCTGAGAGTTGGCAGCTTGTCTACCCTTTGATTGCCTTTCTTCTCGGGACACGTCAACCTTCCTCCTCTTTAATGTGCAAGATGGGGCAAGAGCTCAGGCCAGGCAGGTATAGCTGCAGGCAGGGCTTTCTCCAATGCTACACAGAAAAGCTTTTGCCTGCTCAGGCCCAAGGGAGCAGCTGCAGGTGCTTGCCTGCCACATCCTATGAAAAGAGTCTTGACCTTATGGTGGCTTAGCATGCGTGTTGCCTGATGGCAGGCGAGCTGGGACCTGGAAGCAAATGGAAGGCAGGCAGAAAGTTACTTTCTGAGCCCAGCTTTCAGGGTCTATGCTTCCCATCATACCCTTTAGTGACACCTTCCTCTGAGCCCTTTAGGAATCGAATGATCCCATTCACTTTTTCTGAGCCCTCCTCCTCGATCCCCATCAAAATACTCTGGTGCAGAAATAAGGAAACTGTCACTGACATGGATTATTGATGGGGTGTAAATCCATATAACCTTTCAGGAAGAGCAGGTCAACAATAGATAAATTTTAAATGTGTCTTCCCTTAGAATAGAGCCTGGAATTTCATTTCTAGACATGTACGCTGAAGAAGTTATTACATGGGTGAGCAGAAATGTGTGTACAAGAATGTTTATTGTTTCTTTGATTAAAAATACTGAACAATTGGGGGCTGGCCCCGTGGCCGAGTGGTTAAGTTCGCGCGCTCCGCTGCAGGCGGCCCAGTGTTTCGACGGTTCGAATCCTGGGCGCGGACATGGCACTGCTCGTCAGACCACGCTGAGGCAGCGTCCCACATGCCACAACTAGAGGAACCCACAACGAAGAATACACAACTATGTACCGGGGGGCTTTGGGGAGAAAAAGGAAAAAATAAAGTCTTTAAAATAAAAAAAAAAAAAAAAAATACTGAACAATTAGAAACAATGTAAGGATCCATTAGAAGGGGATCTTAAATTATCACGTAAGCATACAGTGAAACACTGCAGCCATTAAAATTAAGGAAGTAGATCTGTATCAACTGACACCGACATATGCCCCCATATATTGTTAAATGAAAAAAGTGGATTATAAAAGAGTATATGGAGTAGGATCCTACTTATGTAAATATATATATATGTGTGTGTGTGTGTGTGTTTACACTTACATGGAAAGAATGAAAAAATAAATATCATTCTGACACAGTAGTATCTCTGAGGGGGTAACATTGTAGGCATTACCCACTTTCTCTATATGGTTTACATTTTTAGAAAGGAGATATATTAACAGAAAAAATATTTTGATACATTTTTCAAAACCCTCTCTCAGGAAAATATATGCAGTGCCTTCATGCTGACAACCACTCGTATTTGTAAAGAGCTTCACAGTTTACAGAATACTTTATTTTCTCCATTAACTTGTTCAGTCGTCACAGCCCTGGGAGGTGGGAAAGGCAGATCTTGGCATCATCAAGGACAAGCAAAGCCAGACATTAGTTACAGCGGTGAAACCAGACAGCAGGAGGAGAAAGAGCTGAGCTCCATTCCAATTTGGGCAGAAGTGACAGCATTTTAAAGGGAGAATGAGGATGAAGGGAGGGGAAGTGAATGGAGGCTCAATGAAAAATTACAAGGAGCTGGTGAGTGTGAATGTGACCAGGTCAGCTGTGTCTACTATCTGGCAGTTATCAAAGTTAGGATTCTAGCCTCCCACAGAGACTGGGAGACAGAGATCCTGGCCTTCCAATGATTACATTTCAAAGGAATGGCTTTCAGATCCTTGAGAAAGATGCTCCTGACTTGAAGGAGATACATACACATCTCACAGGGACAGAAAAAGGATTCACAATTGTAAGCCCTTTTCAGTGAATGCTCTAGGAAAGGGAGGTCAGGTGTTGGCTAGAACAAACAGTAAATTCTTTTGCTAGCTCTGAGCTTTTCCAGACAGGAACTCATAAGAGGGCTGGGTTGTCTCAGGAACACAGCCTTAGGCTGCTAGAAGCGGTGTTAAAGTTTGGTCAAGTCTCTTAACGCAGGGGTTTGAAAAGAGTGTGCTTGCCAAGAGTTTTTATAGTTCTCAGTGTCTCTTGTTTTCAGATTGAAAAACTAGTTCTCAGAGAAGTTATGTGGTGTGTCACCTTGGAGGTACACCACAGGGCTCTCCCTTCCAGAAAGAACCTGCCATTCTGCTGCAAGAAGGGCAGTAGCTGACAGCCTCCACCTGCAGCCCCTTCAGGAGCTACCTCAGCATATGAGCTGAAGCCACGCTCTTCCTGAACAGTCCTCTGCCAGCAAGTGAGCACCAAGGGTGCTAGGCCTGGCCATTTCCAACCAACATGGAGCTCTTCTAATGGACAACACGTGCTCCCAAGTCCAAGGTTGGCTGAGTCTTGTCGGGTCAGCATCACAGGCCCAGGCTCTCCCTGCCCAACCCTCCTTCCTCTCCCTTTCTTGTTCACAGGTGTCACGCCACAACAAACCTATTGCACTTCCGACTTCAACTCAGTGTATGCTTCCTGGGGTACCGAAAATAACACATGTGGCTTGTCCAAACCTATACTCACAGTGAATAGGCGCTCAAATCCTGACTCAAACCATAGTTTCTGAATCCCATTAAGGTGTAAACCTTGTTGGAGATATTTGCATTTTAACCAGACTCAAAATCTTTAGCTAAACGAAAGACTTTCTAAAAGTGGGAATGACGAAATAAGCTAGAGGGAAACAGATGTGAGGGACACTGGAAAGAGGATGGACAATCATGGCCTCCCAGGAATGACTGAAATCACACCAAATGGTCTTTTAGTTCCATCTAAGAAGAGAATCGTGCAGATGCAAGACCAGGATGCTAACACCATGTCTTGGACATATTTCTATTATCATGCTCCTTACATTGCATGGTAATTGATATGTCTGCCTCTCACTTTAGAGTCTGAGCGCCTCCTTGGTCAGGCCTGTGCTTTGATTCCTTTTTACATCCTCAGTGCCTGGAACAAAACTCAGTACATCATAGTAGCTCGATAATAGTTGAATAAATGATTGAGTCTTATCTCAGCAGGGAAATAACAAGGTAGAGACAAAAGTGAGGCAATAATTATCATAGCCAATATTTACTGAGCATATGAGGCACTGTTTCAAATTATCATGCAGCATCATGTCAGTGAATACACACAGTGAGCCCACGAGGCAGTGTTGCAGGTGGTGGTGTCCAGGAAGCAGACTCTGAGACAAAGTTTAGGGTACAAGACGTTCATTGGAAAGTGCTCGTGAGATCAACACCCATGGCAGGGAGGAGAAGGACGCAAGGCTGGGTGGAGGGAACTGAGCCACAATGCAGGCCTACCAGCAGCTTCCACTAACCCCACAGGAAGCTCCAGGACAAAAATTATCCATCTGGGTTGTCCTGTGTTGGACCAAAATGACCAAGCCTTTATACTTCCTCCCCTCGCAATCAGTCACTAGATGTGGGCCCTCTGGGCGGGGTGTGACCTTGGGTGAGGCTGCTCTCTGGGTGGGCAGCTGTAAAGGGGCTGTCGGCTGAAGGCTGTGTTCCAAAAGCACTCTCAGCAGCTGGGCATCTCGGCAGTGCATTTCTGCGTCTGTCACAGGTAGATAATATTATTGACCCCTTTCTACAGATGAAGAAACTGAGGCACAAACAGTTTAGTTAACAGCAGTCAGGTCAAATAGTGAGTGACTAAACCAGGATCAAACCCTGATGGTCTGGTTAGAGAGCCTGTGTTCCTGATTACTACGTCTCACTCTTGGATAAAATGCACACAACTCTAGCAGTGGGCTACTGACCCCCTGCATTCCCTAGTGATGATTTGGAATCCTAACTTTGGAGAGGGTGAAATCATCCTCTCATGCATGGAAGATCACCTTTACAAAGTATGAATCGCTGCAACCCAGAATGGAAACACACCGTTGGGTGTGATACTTGTAGAAAAACGTTGACACATGTTTTTACCCAGCAGTATGCTAGGCTCTTTGAAGTATATAAAGGAAGCAGGATACATGGTCTCTTCTCAAGACAAGCTTAGATTTAGGCAAAGGGATAAACCACAGACACATGAAATAATTATTGGAAAAATCCCAGAACTGTAAATGGGAGATGATTGCTATGTTGAATAACAGTAAAACAGGCAAAGGGCAAGCAAGCCTGTCATAAAACAGTCCTCTATTGTTTCGTTTCACCCCCGTTACACCAAATGACTCTGGGCCTTGGAACCCAAGATCACACAAAAGTATAAACTATAACCCAAGTGTAAAAGGAACTAGACACACAGGGGTTGGGAAGGGCCCACAGCCTGAGTACAAAGAAGTTTCCAGGGTAAATTAAAATCCCTCATCTTCTCTACCAGTATACTGCATTGAATTTTTACATTACCCTATGTGGCTCCCGGTTGATTAAAGATATTTTAACTGTAAATCTTAGCCATTTTTCCTTTATCTTGCTGAGAGCACTTAAAAATCGAACAACAGGAGAATACTATGGTTTATTTTACTGGTATTATGAGTAGGATTTTCTTTATAAAAACGTTTATTATTTCATTCGTTCAACAACTGTGTAATAAGTGCCATCAACATTTGGGTAGCAGTTCAGCACAGTGGCTAAGAGAATAGGGTTTGGCAGACAAGCTTGGTTTGAATTTACAGCCCTGCCACTTACCAGACCTGTGTTAAAGTACTTCTCTAATCCTTAGTTTCTTCACATGAAAAACGAGACTAATAGTAGGACTTGTTGAGTAGCATTGTGGTGAGGATTAAACAATTCATGTAAGGTGCCTCGAACATATTAAGTAATCTAAAGTTATTTTTTACCAGTCACAGCCGGAGTTGGAGGAATTTGGGCCAGATACCATGCTGGGTGCTGGAGATTCAACAATGAGCAAGAAAGACAAAGAGCCCTTGACTTCTCAGATCAAACAGATAAGGTAAGCAAACAAGGGAGAGAGACAAGCAAGGTATTAACTTCTAGGATAAAAAAAAAAGCAAACAAGAGTTTTATGGAACCATTAGCACTGACAAGGAGAGGAAAGTAAAGGAGTTCCAGAAAGACTTCTTGCAGGGTCTTGTAAGCTATGGTAAGGAGTTTGAACCTGATGATAAGGAGCAATGGGAAGCCATTAAGGATTTTAATCAAAGAAAGGATGTATAATGAGTGTGTGTTTTTTAAAGTTCATTCTTTATTCTGTCAATACACTAATAATTCAAATCCATTTTAAGAAAAAAATAGAAACTATAGGTAAGCTTAATTTTAAAAAGTCACCTGTAATCTCGCCACTCAGAGATAACCACCATTTGACTATAAATAACAAGCAATCTGTCTGTTATCTATTGCTGTGTAACAAACCACCCCAAAACCTAGTGACCTAAGACAATGATTTCTTATTTTTCATGAGTCTGTGGGTTGACTGGGATCAGCTGGGTGGTGCCTCTGCTCTGTGTGGGTTAGCTGAGGATATTCATGCAACCCGCATTCAGCTGGGAGCTTAGCTGAAGCTGGAACATCCAAGATGGCCTCTCATCCTCAGGAGCCTCTCTCCACATGGGCTCTCATCTGTCAGTAATCCAGCTTGCTTCTTTGCAGCATAGTGGCTGGATTCCAAGAAGGATGAAAGGCAAGCTGCCTGCTGGTCCTCTTGAAACCTTTGCTTGGACATGCACTGAACTTCTTCCACTGCACTTTAGTAGGCAAAGCTAGGCACAAGTCAACTGAATTCAAGGGGAATAGACTCCACCTCTTAATAGGAAGACCAGCATGTATGCACAGGGGTGGGAAGACTCATGGGCCATTGGGAAACTATCTACCATGCAGTCTGATTTGCTAATCACAAGGTCAGTAAAGTTGTTGACCATTTCTGGTACAAATAATTAGAAAAACTCAGTTCAAAAGTGACAAACGCAGAGTACATGGTTTTGGGCCATATAAAAACTGGTAAGTGGGTTGCTTAAATAAGCTGACAATTTGCATGTGTGCAGGGGAAGGTGGGAGGCAGGGGTAACATCATATTAGAACCCAGTGTTGAAATCAAAGGAATCAAAGGAAAAAGGCAGATCCGAGATAAAGAAAATGGTTAAAATAGTCACAAGAATTCTACAGCAACCAACATGTCTACAGTTAACCTGAGTATTAACTCTTGAGCGTGACAGGCAATTACAAAGCATTATTTGACCAATCTCACTTTCTGAGGGTCAAATG
This sequence comes from Equus quagga, assembly GCF_021613505.1. Classification (NCBI taxonomy): domain Eukaryota; kingdom Metazoa; phylum Chordata; class Mammalia; order Perissodactyla; family Equidae; genus Equus; species Equus quagga. Next base: position 95,175,854 of record NC_060269.1, read on the forward strand.
GGTGGAGACCCAGGGACCAGGGACAGCGATACTTCAGCACGCACACCAGCAGAAGCAGCAAAGTGTGCACACCACATCCTTAGAAAGGACAGAATCAAAACCCGAAAAGCCAAATTTCTTGCCAAATCAAGGAGCAAATATGAGACCAAAACGGTAGCCTTCTCCTAACCTCTGCTCTGAATGAGGCAAGAGGCTTGATACTCAATTTTATTCATCACAATCATGGGAAAGCACCTGGATGAATGGCCCAAGGAGGGCATAACAGACTCCTGGACTTGTCTATGAGTCTACTAATAATGCCTCAAGAGAAGGCATAGGTGCCTCTCAATTCCATCTCTCTTCCTCACCCCACTGCCAATTGCCTTAATTCAGTCCTTCATCACCTCTTGGATTTCTGCAGGACCCTTGACCGGTCTCTGTTACTCATCTCCACCTGCTCCAGCTCTTTGCCACACAACTGCCAGTTAACTTTCTTAACACACATTTTCTAGCCCTAGGAAATGGCAAGAAAAAATGGCCAGTCAGGTGCAGTGGTCTGATTAGGAAGAGACTTGTATGTCATGTTACAGATTTTATCCTGATTGAGAGGTACCTACCGAACACTTTTTCAGGAGAGAGATAATCTGCCTATTTTAAAACGATATCCAGGCAGCAAGAGAATCATGAGTAAGCCTGGCGACTGAGAGATCACTAAGACATTGCAGTAACCCTGCTCATGAAGAGTGCAGGTCTGACCCAAGCCAGTGGCAGAAACGGGCAGAGAGATACAGTATAAATGGTAAACAGTGAGCTCCAGTAACCAGGCACGAGGAAACGAGGATATCACCTGTTTCCAACATGAGTAGATGGAATATCTACCTATTCACCAAAATAGACACATAGGAAGAGCAGGTTTGGGAGTAATCAGAAACTTCCAAGTGGGATGGCTAGTTGTGAATAAACAGGTTGGGAGCTGGATAGAGGTCTAAACATATTGAAAACCAGAAAGGGGAACAGATGAAGCCACCTGTGGACAGATTCACACAGTTATCTACTAAGAAAAGCAATAAACCCCTAGAGTAACTAAGACGGTTTCAAGATTTGGAAAGCCCAAGTAACTTTTCATCTCAACAAATCAAAACCTGAAGGCAGATTATCTACTATTTACCAAAATTATTTAATGAGAGGGAGGGTCACTGAAACAGATTCTCCACTGAGAGAGTAGAAAACATGCCCTAACTCCAGGGGAGAAGAGGTATTACCTGAAAACCATATTCGGTATATCTGAGTTTCTAAGCAATTAGAGAAAACAACGGTATACAAAATCAAATAGATGAGGAACATCCAAAAGAAAAAAAAAACACGACTTGCAAAGCAAACCTAAGGCTTAGAAAAGAGCCAGAAGCTGGCAGGGTCCAGGCACAGCTAACACCCCTAGTGCTTACTCACCAAGCAACCTTCTGATTAGAATTTGGCTTGTCTGCAGACTACTGATCTGTTAACCTGAGTATTTTGGTCTACCTGATACCTGCTGCTTTGCACTATAAACTAACAGGCATTCAGGTTAATATATCACTCTTCTGTTTAATTATGAGTCCACTCCAGAGAGAGGTCAATTCTCAAGTGACAGATTCACTTTCGATATCTCCAAGGCTAAGGGCCAAACTATGGTGAGGAAGTCATACCTAGAGGACTTCTGGTGACCAGATAGAGGGCTTATCCTGGAGGCACTTCAGCCCCACTTCAAGCCTTCCCGTTGAAACACAACCAGCACTTTTTCTTTTACCAAGAAATTAAAAATGATGTGACTGCAAACAAGGAGTACAAGTCATCAAAATTTTTATTTTGAGTTGTAATCTATTATTACTTCAAAAAGATCCACTTCAGAAAACATCCAATGGATGTTGACTTACCAGTAGAAAAAAGTAAGTCATCAATATATGATTTATAATACAGAATACACAATAAATTATATTTACATGCAATGACTAGACTATCACACACGGTAAAAAAATACAGTATTTTTATGTACACTTTTTAAAGATTTACATTTTCATATACAGTTTATAAAGTTAAAAATTCTCTGCACAAAATCTCATGTGTACAGAGTCTATAAATCTTATTATTATGGCTGTACCACCACACAGATATACTTAAAACTGTAACACTACACTTAGTTTTTTTTTTTTATTCCATATTCAATCTTGGCACTCATATACTAATAACATTATTTTTGAAATGTGAATTACAAAGGAAATAAAACACAGTCATGCAGACTTTTTTTAATATAAGAAAATGAGCTAAAATGTGCTACTAGATCAACATTTATCAACCAATTCCATAGCTACCTAGTTCTGTTCAACTTCCTGCACTGCTTTCAGACAAGGACATGCAAAACTAGCAGAAAATGCATTGATCATTTTAAAAATAAACAACAAAAAGCGTGTTTGACATTTAAGAGTATATTCTCTGTTCTGAGAATGGGGGGAAGGGGGAGATCTAAGATAAACCATTAAAGGGTTATCCATTGTCCCTGCTAAGGAAGCACTTGCACACTCCCAATCTGTTTAAATAGACACCTGAAGGCTTTATAAAAGTTTAAGATAAGCTACACTATTCCTCTTTAAAAATCTTCTTGAAAAGTAATGAATTCAAGGTATCAGCACCTTCCCTCCTCCCCCAAGTAGCTAAAGAGCAACAAGAAAAATAAAGTGCCGATGTCTGAAGTATTGTTAATTGTTTAAGAGGCACTAACCCATTTGATGGCTTAGAATTAAACATGAAAATAGGCCAGATCTGATCTGAATAATAAATAGAAGGTAGGTAATTCCAGTCTATGCAATTCCGGCCTAGCTGGGGGCTGGACCAGACAACTACCCACTCCTCCATTTATTGCTTTGAAACCTGTACACAGTTTAAATTCTCACACAGAACAATGAGATTTCTAAGATGGAAAGCACAGTGTCTGTGCCACTTTGAAGTTGAAAAAGAAAGTGCTCTCCTGGTCACTGAGGGGAGAGCTGCCGAGACTCTCTTCTCCACAACTCATGTCTTCACAAGAGTCCTCACTAAAAGGAAAAAGGGACACAAAGAAGAGGGTTCCATTATGTAGAATACACTTAAATGCTTAACAGGCAAAATAGAACTGCTAAACGAGTATCTCTAGTCTCAGATTTTTACATTTAAAATTTCAGGTTTACAGACACACAACTTAACTTATAAAGACTTCCTAAAATGAAGTCTATTGTAATCTCCTTAAAAAATACAGATGTCCTTAAGAGGTTTAAACAAATAACTCTGTGCCAAACTACTATTCGTATACCTATTAATAACACTATCAGCAACTAATAGTAGAATTCTAAGTATTTTTTAAATCCAATAAATGCAAACTAAGGACAACATATCTCCTATCACATGGTTTTGATGTCTTTCTTACAGCAGTAATTGCATCACTGATATTCTCAAATACCAAACCAAGAAACCAACAAACTATGAAAATGGAACTTCTAGTCCTTTATCTCTATAACATAAAACAATCATATTTAATAAAATTCATTTTACAAACAAAAATAAACTCTGAGTAAGACAATGGCATGTGACAAAACTATAAAAACAGCTACAGAAGTCTGCCACATTAGTGGTGGTGCTTCCCTTTATTTTCTAGTCATTTAACCTGCAGCCCCTTCTCATAGTACCATATTAGCACTTCATACTAACATTAAAAAGCCCAGAATGCTGTTTCTGTTTCTTTTTTTTAACCAAACTGTATTTCAAAGAGCAAGGGAGATGGGAAACAATTGGTTTTTAAAAAAGGAAGAAGTAAAGTCAGTCAGAGAAAGACAAATACTGTATGATCTCACTTATATGTGGAACTTAAAAACTAAAAACAGAACTCAGATTCAGAGAACAGACTGGTGGTTGCCACAAGTGGGGGATAGGGAGGTGGGCGAAATAGCTGAAAGTGGTAAAAAGGTACAAATTTCCAGCTATAAAAGTCCTGGGGATGTAACGTATAGCATGGTGTTTTGGCTTTTTTTCTAAATGAAGGAAAAAATGGGGGGAAGAGGTACATTTCCAAATTATTACCTATTTTAATTATTAACTCCTTCTAGTTAATTTTCTTACCTGAAGAAATGACGCTATTAGAGTAGGGGCTTTCTCTGATGCCTTTTAATATTCCATGGTTCCATTTTGAGTATAAAATCAGTAATATTTAGTCTGAGGAAATCTAATTAGTCAAGGAACTTGCTTACCTTTCACTTTCATCAAAACAAGTCCCTTCTGGTATTGTTGGCAGCTCAGGAACACTATAGTAGCTGTTGTGGAGGTTCTGGGCTGTGCGCCTTGAAACAATCCAAACTAACTTCTTAAGATCTGGTTTGCAACATTCAGGAGAAGAATATTCGGCTAGGCATTTAGAAACTAACTCCCTCCAGTAAATGAACTCAGCGTCGTTAACCTGAAAAAAATATTTTAATGAAGAGGTTACAACAGTGGTTCCCAAACCTTGCTGTACCTTGGAATCACCCTGCTGTCTTTAAAAAATACTGACACCTGGCTACCACTCCCAGATATTTTTATTTAATTGATATGTGTGACCTGGCCATCAAGACTTTTTAAAGCTCTCCAGGTGATGCTAACATGTAGTCAGAATTTGGTCCCATAACCTCTGGTTTAGGGGAGCAGCACCAGAGGCAGAAATAATTTACATAGGATTCAATACATAGAAAGCTTCGCTTGTTTTAAGAAAACACACTGACCTAAAAACACTAGGTCTGTTAATAAATCAATTATCAAATACATTCTTTAATAGTCTCACTGCAAAATAATTTAGTATAATTTAGGTTTCTGTAACGTAGCACTCTTTTGATTGCTACAAATATGCACTAAAACTGTCTGGACTGCTAAAAATATGCATTCAGACATCAGACATGTAATAATGGAGAAGTTAGCAATATGAGAGAAGAGGAATTTCCCCAAAAGGGCATAGTTCCTCCACTACTGCGGAATGCCCCAATTTATTTCAAGGAATCAATTTTCACTGAAGACGTTTCCAGATAAAATTAACATAAAAGGCTTAGATTAAAACTAGTAAGTGCATGATTAAAACAAAAGCCAGAAGAAATCTGTTAAAAAACCATGCTTCACAGTGCATGTACCTCCACCACAAACAGAAAATTTTCTATCATCTCGGCCTCCATTTCCACCTAATCCAGCTGCATCTTAATCCCCTTGCACTCTTGGCTTCTACCACGCCCTTCTCATTCTACTCTCACCTCCTAGGTATCCAATGACCTCCTCCAATTCTCATCACACTGGGCCTCTGATCAAAATTCAATCCTCTTGGCCACAGCCTTCTTGAAAACCTCCTCCCAAACTGACAGCGCTCTTACTTGTCCAGAACACCTTCCTTCACTTGGCTCCTAATGGGGCCAGACCAATGCTGAAAACCCAGAATTTTAACTGACCCCTAAAGCAAAGGGCTCCACAAGCTTCTTATGGTTTCAACTATTAACTCCTCACGAGAAATTTCAAACCCCAATCTCCACCTATGTTTCATCTTCTGAGTTTTTATTCCAGACTGCCAAATATCTACTACCTACCTAGATGGTATACAAGTACCTAAAATCATGCTTCTTTGATCACAAATTAACTTCTCTCGAATTTCCCTCAATGTTTCCAATATTCTCTCCAGCATTAGGTCCAAATCTTGGTCATTTATGACTCCTTGCCTCATTTCCATGCTTTGCTTCCAAAACCACTATTTGAGTTGGCTATCCTCAATCCTGCTTGTGCCCATCACCGAGACGTTCTATCTACAAACCTACCCTAAAATGACTCCAAAAGCCTTCTTGTCCACCACTTCCTGGCCACAAGCCTTTGCTGCCCAAACTTTCAATAAGATTCTTTTGGAACAACCCCAGTCTCCCAGTTATAGTACCTCTCATGGTCTGCCCTCCTTCTCTGCTACTGAAACCCTGAAAGTACTCCGTGTTCAGTATTATCTGGCACTGAGACACAGAATAATAAATGACAGAACACACTGCCTCATGTTAAGTTCCATATTTCTCCAACTAGACTATTAGTTGAAGAAAAAGGACTGTGCTTTTATTTGTTTCACACCTCTTTATGACTGCAAGAAATTATTGGGCTGGCCTGACTAACGGGTTTAAAAAGAAAAACATAGCTGACGTTATTTTGGAAATACTACTAATGGGATGATGATTCAGCCCTACAGATATAATGGGATGCCATCAGTGTATTTACTAAGTCTACTTCTTAGTATGCATTTTAGAACAATGTGCATGTGGCAATGTAAAGTGCTCTATTACCAACTGGCAAGAATACTACAGAGGTCCGTCTGAATGCAGAAAGAAGACAGGCTAAGGGAATAGGTTCCCTTCCAGCTTAACACTGTTTGGGTCAAAGCTGCATTTTGAGAACTTTACCCCTTCAGATAAAAGAAAAAATGAGTAAAAGTTAAGAGACTTATAAACCATTACTTAATGTGTAAGTCACCACATTAAAAAACTGAAACACTACGAAGGAAACTTGCTTTAAAGACTAAGAACTGAAGATATTACCTTGGAATGTTTTTTAACAAGCAGGAGAATTTCCAATAATTCAAGAGACTTCAAAGTTTCTACTTCCAAATTGAGAAGGCACAAAGCTAATATAGATGGCTACAAGAAAAAAAAGAAAAATAAATATCTTTTTAAAATTCAAACTAGAAACCATAAGACATGTATAAGCAAGAAATCGACTTACTCTTGCTTTTGAAAAGGTAAGTCGGCAGTTGCAAGCTTTCAGCTGAGCTTCTAGTTTATCAAGGCTCAGTATTTCTTTCCTATACAAGGAAAAGAAAGGACAAAATGTTTATTAAACCTCCAAAGATTTAAATGATTTTAAGGACTTGCCATTAAAAGTCCAAGTTGAAAGTTTGGAGGGGGTAAAAATATAAATTTCACTGGCATTCTAATTCTTTACTGTTAGCTATAGCAATGCTAAAGTACAAAATTTTTATTTTAAATACCACTGACCTTTCTGAAGTATGACAAAGTACAATAGTATGGTATAAGTGCAAAAAGTTTAAGGCAGTAGTAGCTTCCAATTCATAGTGCAATTTTTCTGAAATGATTTTTTCCATTCTTTTTATGTCAGAAGCTGTACATTTACATTGACTAATCCGGATTACATCATGAGTGGATGGAATATTGCATTCTTCTTCAACTATTCTAGCAGCCAGCAAAAAACAACAGACTCCAATGCAGGACAAATGTTTAGGTTTCACCTGAAAAACAAACAGAAGGCTTCTTCTAACTATTGTCACTTTGATTTAGCAAAGCAGACACGACAGAACGATGCCCCGACTCTTAAGACCACACAGTCAAGCTGCTTCCCTGTACTTATACTTACCCACAATTATACTTCATCATTTTAAACTATCTTAATCTCCCTTCAAAAAAAAAGCCATTTTGAGCATTTAAATTATTTAATTTAAATGCAGGCAAAAGATTTAAATGCAAGTTGAAAGGCTAGGTTTCTAACACTGAGTTATACTTTGTATTTCAAACATACGAAATTCATAATAGTATAAGCTCTCCCAAAATAAATTAAGTCTTTCAAAACTAAGAAAGCACACTACTTCTTTGGATATAAAAATAATACATTCTGCTTATCTTTTTTTCTTCTTATCTATTTATCTTTAAAAATCATCCCATACTTCAATGCAAATCTGCCCAAGAGAAATACTGCATTACTTGCGCAGAGTGGGGCATATGTAAAGCTGCCGTGGACAGATGGCTGCCCTTTTCAGTGCCCTGAAAACTGACCCAGCAGCTGACAGCAATCCTACTGGCAGAAAAATTGCCACATTTTTCTAACAGTTGTTGGTAATTGTTAATAAGACTGTGGCTCCCCGCTTTGAAAAGACTCCTATGCAAGGCAGAAGGTTACCTTTTAACATACCATTATACTTCCATTTGTCATGTTTCAGCATTAAAAACACCAAGGCTCCAACAGAAACATGATGGAAGACGAAAATATGAAAACCTTTTTTTGAGGACTGTGCACGTACTGTACACATATATGGAGAATACCGTAGCCTTCATTTTGTCACCTCTTCATAGACACGGTATGTAGGAGGTACAGCAAAACCTAACTTAAGACACAACGATACACTTAATTTTGGAGTCAATCTGGCACTAAAGATCACAATTCTGGGATTATTAAAAATGCTTACGTATAGTGACATAACTACATTCATTTGCCAAATATTTATTGAACCTTCGTATACTAGGCATTGTGCTAAGCACTGGGGATAGAAAAATAAGGATGTATTTATAAAAATGATTAAATACCTTCATAAGAGCCAAAAATCTGTCCAAAATATTGACAGCCAGAACAAAAGTTTCAGTGCAAGATCCAAAAAAGTTGGTTAAACTTCTTAAATCTTCTACTTTGGCATTTCTCAATCTTGGACACAAAGTGTTATCATTCTGCAATAAAAATCAGGGGCCAAAGCGTATGATTTCTTAGAACTAGATGGATAATACACACAGATACAAATAAGGCAATTATTTCTTCTTAATCTTCAAGAACCTGGGGGAAAGAGTGGTATCATTTAACTAAAGCACTACAATTTTTCATACACAAAATGCATATTATCATTGATTTTTTAAAATATACATCATAAAAGAACTTCAGCAATTCAATATAAAATGAACTGCTGCCACAGAGGGTTCCAGAGAGTCACAGCAAATATAATTCAACTCCCTTGTCACAGAGTTCCTTACTTTTCTAACAAAATCATTTAAGATCCTACTATAAATATTTCATACTTATACTGTAAGTATTTCAGGCAGAGGGTACTTCCACAAATGAACTGCTCAAATCCCAGGAAGTGTTCCACCCAGAAAACCTAGCTGGGGGTGCCGGATTTGAGGAAATACTTCTCTAGAGTTGGTACCACTCTCGTTCCTGCTAAGAAACGAAAGCACGGCCTGGATTGAGATTTATCTTAATCCTCCAGAAGACCAACTGAATCTTAAGAAACTTCGCAGCCTCTGGTCTTGATTCAACCAAGAAAAAGGTATTCAAACCCTATCAGCTGCTCGAGCAAGTTATCTTTCCTGAGAACTTACCTCCGGGGTAGCCTCGATCAAGCTCAGCCCTTTTTCTCGAGGTTGGAATCTCTGTTCCTGTTCGAGGTATAGGCTCAACAATCCGAAGAGCTGGACCCCTTCACGACCTGCCAAGTACTCTGCCCCCAAATCCTTCATCTGCAGCAAAGACACGGCACACAGTTAAAGACTGTAGCCTGGGGGTGGCGAGGGCAGGGGGAGAGGGCAGAAAAGAGCTGGTGCCAATACCTCCAGCGAGGGCGCCCCAGCGCTCCCCGGCGAGGAGCGGGCGAGGGGATCCGTCACGTCCTCCAGAACCCCGGCGCAACCCTCTCCCACCGCCAGGGAGGTGTGGCAGGGGGAGGGGCCGTGCGCACATCCGCCGGCCTGCGCCGGGTCAGACCGGCCAGCCCGGGCCTCCCGGCCGTTTCACAAACAGGAAACTGTCCCCGGGCGCCGGTGTCTGGACGGTGTGCCCCACCTGAAGCCGTGGGGGGAGGGCCTCCGGCCCGCGGGATGCACCGGGGGCAGCCGCCGCAGCCGGTTTTGCGGGCCGGGGCTTTGCACAATAGGGGGGAGGGGAGAGAAAGTCTCGCGACCGAACAAAGAAGCGGAGGGAGGAGACTCCCGAGCCCCGCCCCTCCCGGGGACCCGGCTCCAGAAGCCCCTCTCGCTGGAGTCCAGCCCCCAAGCCTTTCCCACCCGCGGCGGCAGTGCCTACTCCGGATATAGCCGAGTGGCAGAGACCCCAGTCCGAGAGCGGGGAGGTGGCGCGGCCCACCGGTCGGGGGGCAGAAGGCCAGCCCGCCCCGTGCCCAGACAGCACCCCTCCGTCTACTGATGCCCCAGGGCCGTCAATCCCACCGCACCACCCTGGCGAGCCGCCGTGACAAAAAGAGCGCAGGGCGGGGGGAGCACCAGAGAATTGTCTTCAGCCTCCTCGCCTCTCCATCCAGCCCACCAGCGTCTCTCCGTCTCCGGGCGCCCACTCCCGAGGCTGAGCTGAGAGCTGGACCCGAGTCGCACGCCGGGACGAGGGGTGGGCATTCTGATCCCCCGCCCCGTGCGCGCGCCAATCCCGACCACGAACAAAGAAACCCCCGCGATCCCGGCTGGGCCCACTCACCGTGCCGGAGACGCGCCTCCACCGGCCCGCGGCGTCGCGTCCGGAGGGGACTGGGCGCGCCGGGGGCGTCCGGAGCTGTCTCCGAGGTCGGGGCCCCGCGCCTCAGCGGTGCCCCCGGACCGGCATCCGACCCTTCCCCCCTGCCACCGCCGCCTCGGCCTCACAGCCCCGGCTTCATCCTGCTCACGGCGTGCCCACCCTCCGGCTGGGGCGCAGCGCCGGCCCCTCAAGCTCTGGCCCTCTCCGGGGCGCCCCAGCCGCCGCCGTCGCCGCCACAGCGGAGGCCCAAGCAAAACCCTTGTTTTTGTTTTGAGTTTTCGACGCCCCCAAAGGGGCGGGGCACATGATTCCCCGCGGAGGGATCCGCCGCTGTCGCAAGAGACTTTGAAAAAGAGTCCCTTCTAAGCCGCTGTCCCCGCCGGTTTTGTGGCCTTTCCAGCTCGTCTTTGCTTCGCCGAGCCACTCCTCCCTCTCGGTTCCAAGGCGGAGGGTGGAATCTGGGCGTCGGCTTTATTCTGCGATTGATCCAAGGGGGAAGGAATGGGAACGATAGGGTTGAGGAGCGGAAGGAGACAGTTTCTGGTCGCTTTGCACCTTTTAAAGGTCCCCGATTTGTTTTGTTTTCGCTGTTTTGAAAAGTCCGCCCAAATGACCCGGCTCTCGGATTGGCTACTGGTGAGGCGACCAGAATGCGGGGGCTGTGATTCACTCTCGAACCCGGATTGGCTAACGGGTTAGTCTTGGAGCCCTCTGACTGGCTTTCGCCGTATCCTGCGCCTCTGTCTTCCTTGGGGCCTTAGCAACTCTGGGGCCTGGATTGCGCATGCCTGGGGGGCCGCCTCAAGGAATGCGCTGCTCTGGCATTGGGGTCTCTTCCATCCTGCGTCCTCCGCGCGTCCCCGAGCTGCGCCGCTGTGGCTCTCCCCGCGCAAGACCCGGAACAGCTAGATAACATTTGTGACCCCTTTCACCACCGGAGAGTTTTCTGCGTTCCTTTTTTATTTTGTCCTGCGGGTCCATTTTGCAATAACCAATTAAGTTATTATAAAATTTTCAGTGTGCTTGCTAAAATATTTACGAGTAAATGCTATCATCTTTGGTATTTGCTTTAAAGTTTTTCCGACCAAAAGGAAAAAATGGAGAGGATGGGTGAAACAAGATTGGCAAAAAAAAAAGTTGAGTTGTTGAATCTGGGTAATGGGTACAAGAGGGTTCGCTATAGTATTCTTCCTGCTTTTGTGTACCTTGAAATTTTTGCGTAATAAAAGCAAATAAGTGTTCAATGAAGGGACTTAAAAAAAAAAAAGAAAAACTTCCCTGTGCGCATTGACAAGGGCACATAAATATCTAATAATTATAATAGCGTTCCTCCAGAGGTTGCAATTGTGCTGTTGTTTTAATGAAGATTCCGAGAGACTCAATCACCCATAAATTATCATTTATTGTCCATTATAATTAGCATGTTGTTAAAAGGAGAGACCTCTCCTGAGTTGGGGCAAAAAGCAAAGCAAGGTTTGCCTTAGGCCAGAGGAACTTCAACAGGGAATATCGTTGGGGGATGTAGCAGCTCCCCCCCCCCCACATTTATAGTTACGACATTTATAGTTACTTCCTTTACTTTCTCCTTCAGTTCCCTGCCCCTGTTGGCCAAACACGCAAATCAGTAAATAGCACATTATTGGGTTCTAATCTAAATAATCAGAGAGCCCCTAGGAACAGATTTCTCTTTTCTGCTCTTCTGCATGATTTTTATTTTTCAGGAAGATTAGCCCTGAGCTAACTACTGCCAATCTTCCTCTTTTTGCTGAGAAAGACTGACCCTGAGCTGACATCTATGCCCATCTTCCTCTACTTTATAGAAGGGCCACCTACCACAGCATGGCTTTTTGCCAAGCGCCGCCATGTCCACATGCGGGATCCGAACCTGAGAACCCCAGGCCAGCCAGAAGCAGAACCAGTGAACTTGACTGCTGCGCCACCAGGCCCGCCCCTCGTCTGCATGTTTTCGGTGAATTGTTTGTTAACTGTAAATATGAGAAGGAACACAACCTAGCTTTAGCAGCAGCTTTTTCTTCTTCCCAAAGCAGCTAAGGAATGTTAGAAACAGATCCCTTTGCATAGTAGCTGGGACTAGAAACATGCGTCTGGATCCCACAGCAGCTGGGGGGAAAGGAGCTCAGAGAGCAAATCCTCTACTTCAGAGAGGTGTGGCCTTGTGCAGGGTTTTGGGAAAATAAAATTACATTAACAGGGTACTTTTAAATGATTTACAGGTTGCATAATTTTGTTCAATGCTTGTTTAATCTTTTAAACGTTATTAAAACTATTACTTTTATTTGAGACGAACTTCTTGCTGGAAATCTATGATGAAAAACATAAATGAGGGGATGCAACTAACATGGAAAATAGAGCTAAGATTAGAATTACACAGATGACAGCTCATTGCACAGTGAATAAAGAGGCTCAGTGGACAGAGTCCAGAGAGAGACAGAAAGCAGCTGCACAGAAAATGTACATCATTAGAGAAAGGAGAGTTTGTGGTCAAAACATGAAGGAGATTGGGGCCTTTTTTCAAGTAGGAGGGCAAAGGTACAAAAGGAATGTAAGATATAGAGCAAGTGATGTGAAAGAGGAAATGTAAAATTATGTGGTAGAAGATTTTTTAAATAAAGTATAAGATAAAAAGAAAGACGTGGAGACATTGTCCTCTGCTTAGATCATTAACTGTTACAAAGTTATACAAAATGTATACTAGATAATATTTCATAACTGGTCGTTTATATATCTTTTAACAGGCAGCCCCATGAACGATGAGCAGTTCTCGAAGAGTAAGAAAAGAAAGCTTTGTAAATGTTGGATTTCCTGCTCTTGGCAGGCCCTGTTCAGTACAGGAGAAAAGTGATCAAGTTGCCCAATATGGAGCTCTTTATCCACTTTAGTCCACTTATCTTTTTAAGATAAAGGAAAGCAATCAAAAATGTTGGTCATGTAGTTACATCACTCTTTTTGTTCAGAACACCCTCTTTTAATAATGATGATATTCTGGGGGAGAAAATGACGC